>NC_134404.1:234979767-235279767 GCF_038048845.1 Mixophyes fleayi | reverse complement strand
TTCACAGTAATCACAGCTAATGCATCAATCTTCAATGATATCAGCTCTACAAATCGTATAATCCCAAATGTATAACTCTTTTGTAATAATACATTTCATCCGGATCCAAACGGGAAAAATTCCCCTCAGGGAGATGTACTCACCAGAAGTAGGTAGTACATCAGCGTATATCACTCTCCTACGGACACTCCGTTTATACCGTGAACTTCTCCACAAACTATGATCAGGATGACGTCCTCTGTTATAAATCCAATCATCGGATAAGGGCAGAAGAGAGGGGGAGTGGTCAAGTCTCCCGTTCTTTAATCGATCCACGATCCTCTGTTTTAAAGCCGCTGTTTTCTTTAGTGACCTCAGCAGATGTAATGTATATATCTCTCCCGCAATCACTTGCCTCGGTTCAGGTATACCGAGTCCCCCGAAATGCAGATCCACCGAATATGATGTGGAACGGGGAATACAAGGAAATTCTAATAGTGCATTAACTCTTACATAAAAAGGTTTATTCAATAAAAATGGACATAACATAAAATGTATAATACAATAAACACTCCTCTCATCCAATGTACCCTTACCAGCATAAGATGGTATATATGCAATATATATATGTCCTCGGAATCACCGGCAACTCACGGGAACGGCTATATAGGGTAAGGGACATAAACAGTGAACCTCCAGCCAACGCGTGTCGATTCGGTCTGAATCTTTCTCAAGGCTTCTGGAGGGTGGGTTCTTCCTTGCTATTAATACTAATAGATAATCTCATCTGCAGGTGTGATATATGATCTACATAAAAGTGATTCTCACAGAGCCCGTGAATTAGGGCGGCTCGGCTGACACACACTACACAAAAAAGGTACGGTATCAATCTTTTAGAAAGTCAAAACAGCACGTAAAAAACCATATATAAAAAAAGGACCATGTCCAGAAAGATGTTCTCTAAATCCTAATGGTCATAAAACTTAATATATCCACAGGTATAGGGATTGATATCCGTAAAAATCTGTGGAGCGGTATATCCGCACGGAAAAATATACAACCTATTTGAAATATGCAAACCAACAACGATAAAAGTTAGATATAAAATACATCCTATACATAGTAAAAACAAATTCTTAACAGCAAATGTAGGAAATATACAGGATCTATCGAATCGCATACATATAGTAAGGAGTGATCTATATATCCACATTACAAAAACCGTTTAATCTCCAAATCTTAATAAAGACCCCTCGGGATAGTCTTCTGAATAGTCTAAACGGCACATATAAAAAAGGAACATATCCCTAAAAACATTCTAATAGTCATAAAACTAAGTTTATCCACAGGTGACGTATGTGGGGTTAGACGTGTGTGATTTCTACACTAAGTGGGATTTTCTCACAAAGTGGACGAAAATGCACAGTTAGACAACACAGTTGGCCAAACATTGGACTACATTTGACTTGATTTTACTCCCAGCAATAAGCTGCATCTGCCACAGCCTATTTCTGCACTACTTGTCTATTTATATGGAAGACTGCTAAGAGGTAATTCTTAAAATACCCTTGCTTTTTGCTTTTACCCCTTTTATCACAATGTTTCACAAATTGCTTTTCTTAGTCTCATTTCATGGCATGATCTTTAGGACTGTGTCATCTTTCACCCCTCCACCAACACACAAATTTGTTCATATTGCACCTGCATTACTCCACTCACCTCTATTTAACACCCATGAACTGTTATCCTATTTATTATCTCTAACAAGTACAGCCTCCACCTGTCGCCAGAAAATAAAAGGCCACACATCTTACAATCCCCTTGCCTATCTTTCGCTCACTCTGCTTCTATTAGCTGGTGATATATCACCTAATCCAGGTCCCCCACACTCCTCACACACACATACATCAGAACACTACCGTTCTATAGCAAACCTCAAACACATCACCTGTCTCCCCTCTCTTCCCAAGTCCTTTAAATGTGCCCTTTGGAATGCACGCTCTGTTTGTAACAAACTTACCTCCGTTCATGATCTCTTCCTCTCAAAAAACCTCAACCTTCTGGCAATAACAGAAACATGGCTCATGCAATCAGACACTGCCTCACCTGCAGCACTTTCACATGGTGGCCTCCATCTCACCTACACCTCCAGACCTGAAGGCAGACAAGGAGGTGGGGTTGGACTACTTCTCTCCCCACAGTGCACATACACAGTTCTACCAAATGTCCCATCACTCACGTTCACATCTTTTGAAGTACATGCTATTCGCATTTTTAATCCATTCCCCCTACGTGTTGCGGTGATCTATCGTCCCCCTGGAGCACACCAACAAGTTATTGAGGATTTCTCTGCATGGCTCCCTCACTTCTTATCTTCAGACATCCCCACCATCATCATGGGTGACTTCAACATCCCCATTGATAACCCACCTTCCAAAGCTGCTTCCAAACGACTCTCTCTAACATCCTCACTTGACCTCTCCCAGTGGATTGAATCATCTACTCATAAGGATGGCCACTGCCTTGATCTTGTTTTCTCTAGACTATGCTCAGTTTCTAATTTTATTAATACACCCTTCCCCCTCTCGGATCATCACCTTATCAGCTACACTCTCACCCCCACTGCTCTAACCTCTCTACTGTCTAACTCAACCAAGCCTCCTCATACTCGTAGAAATCTTAATTCTATTAATCTTCAACAATTTTCCACCTCTCTCCAACACCTTCTCTCCCCTATCTCTACATTCTCATCCCCTGAGATGGCAGTACCTCATTTTCACCTAACCTTAGCAACGGCCCTTGATCAAGTGGCTCCAGCGACACTTCATACTACACGTCGACTTCGATGTCAACCGTGGCACACCAAAGCAACACAAAATCTTCAAAAACTGTCCCGTAAAGCAGAACGTCACTGGCGTAAATCTCGAAGCTCTAATGACTTCTTCACATATACTTCTGTCTACCACTCCTATCGAAATGCTCTGGACACTGCAAAACAAACATACTTTCAATCTCTTATCTATGCTCAGGCTTCTAACCCCAAACGCCTTTTCAATACATTTAATCATCTTCTCAATCCTCCCACCCCGAACCCTCCATCTACTATCAGTGCTCAGGATCTTGCTTCCTACTTCAAGGACAAGATTGACAAGATCAGACTAGAAATGGTATCCTCTTCCTCAACAAGCCATCAGCTCATTTCCTTCCCACTACCCTCTGACACCCTTTCTTCATTTGACCCCACAACTGAAGAGGAAATTTCTACGCTCTTCTTATCTTCCTACTCTACCTCCTGTCCTCTTGATCCTATTCCCTCGCAAATTGGTAGATCCCTGTCTTCTGTGCTCATTTCACCTCTAACTCAAATCTGTAATCTCTCACTCTCTACTGGCATCTTTCCATCACTATACAAGCATGCAGTGATTACTCCTATTCTAAAAAAACAAAACTCCGACCCAAACTCTCTCTCAAATTACCGTCCCATCTCTCAGCTCCCTTGCCCCTCCAAGCTTCTAGAGAGACTTGCCTACACTCGCCTCACACGCTTTCTTTCCGCAAACAACCTGTTGGATCCTCTTCAGTCTGGCTTTCGTTCTCAACACTCCACAGAGACTGCGCTGACCAAGGTTGTTAATGATCTGATTACTGCTAAGACTGAACGCCATTACTCTCTCCTAATTCTCCTTGATCTCTCGGCTGCATTTGACACCGTTGACCACTCTCTTCTCATACAAACGCTGCAATCCCTAGGTCTTCAAGACACAGTTCTATCCTGGTTCTCATCTTACCTCTCTAATCGCTCTTTCACTGTTAATTTCTCTGGAGCCACCTCTGCTCCGCTTCCCCTATCAGTTGGAGTACCACAAGGCTCGGTGCTAGGTCCTCTGCTGTTCTCTATCTATACCGCTTCTCTTGGAAATCTAATAAGTTCCTTTGGCTTTCAGTATCATCTCTATGCGGATGATACCCAAATCTATCTATCCTTTCCTGATATCTCGACATCTGTGTTGTCCCGTGTAACTGACTGTCTTTCTGCCATTTCATCTTGGATGTCCTCTCGTCAACTCAAACTTAATCTTTCTAAAACAGAGTTAATAATATTCCCACCCGCCAACAAGAGCATACCTGACATTTCTATCTCTGTTGATAACATGACCATAAATCTCACCCCACAAGCTCGCTGCCTAGGTGTAATCCTTGATTCACGCCTATCCTTTGTTCCCCACATTGACTCTATATCTAAATCATGTTACATACATCTAAAGAACATTTCCAGAATCCGCACATATCTCACACAAGACACTGCTAAAACCTTAATTCATGCACTAATCATCTCCCGCATTGACTATTGCAATTCCCTCCTTACTGGTCTTCCCAAAAACAGACTCAAACCCCTAAAATCTATTTTGCATGCTTCGGCAAGACTGATTTTCCTTGCAAATAGCTATTCCTCTGTTGAATCACTCTGTATGTCTCTACACTGGCTGCCTGTCTTCTACCGAATCCAATATAAAATACTTTTACTAACCTACAAGGCCATCAACAAAGCTGCACCAACATACATCTCCTCTCTTGTCTCAAAATATCTCCCAACTCGGCAACTCCGTTCTGCAAAAGATCTGCGTCTCTCATCCACCCTCATTACATCCTCCCATTCCCGGTTACAGGACTTTTTTCGGGCTGCACCCACTCTATGGAACTCTCTCCCTCACACAATAAGACTCTCCTCTGTTCTACAAACTTTCAGGCGTTCTCTGAAAACCTACCTATTCAGACAAGCTTATAATATTCCTCAACCACCATCTTAACCTCACTACCTTTAGCCTGTTACACAATTTCACACAAGACAACTACCCCCGGACCAACATTGTTGTGTGACAGGATCATTTAGCTTATGAGTCACCTTACCTTTGCAGTCTGGCTGGGCCAAGATGCAAAATGTATACTTAACCTCATGTGTCAATCTCCCATTGTCCCATAGATTGTAAGCTTGCGAGCAGGGCCTTCTTACCTCTTTGTCTGTTTTACCCAGTTTGTTTATTAGTTTATTATGTTTGTCCCCAATTGTAAAGCGCTACGGAATATGTTGGCGCTATATAAATAAATGATGATGATGATGATGATGAAGGTGTGGTAATCGATGTCCATAAAGATCTATAAGGTGGTATATCTATACAGGCATGTATAATGTGTGAACGAGTAAATATACATGGACAAACGATAAACCTCCATATATGTCAGAGTTTCTCCAATCTCCCCATACCTTTTGTATCCCACAGAAATATTTTATATCTTTCTTATCGCAATTATGCTGTTCCTTAAAATGTAGCGATAATGAGTGTTGTTCATAACCTTTTTTAATATTTCTAATATGCTCACTCCATCGTTCTTTGAGTTTTCTAGATGTTCTCCCAACATACTGTCTATTACAAGTGCATTCCACCACATAGATACAGTTTGTAGTGTTGCACGTAATAAAATCTTTTATATTATGCACATAATCTGCAACAGAAGATCTTATTTCTTCACATTTTTTCCCATTTCCCTTAACTGTACGGCAGGATAAGCATATTCCACACCTATAGAAACCCTGTGATTTAATGGTCATTTTCTGTTTTTGTTTCAAACAACTTTTTACTACATGGTTTTTTATAGTAGGAGCTCTTCTATATATAAACTTGGGATACTGTTGAATGACCCCATTTAACATAGGGTCTCTCATAAGAATAGGCCAATGTCGTTTTATAATTTTCTCAAACTCCTTTGAGTAGGAGCAATGTTGAGATATGAATGGGATTCCCAAGTCCTTATATTTGGGGTTCTTATCTTTTGTTCTATGGATGAGTAATTGATCTCTATCAATCTTCCCAACTTTTTCAATTATTTGTTCTAATTCCTCCCCATTATACCCTTTTTCTATAAACTTGACTGTTAATTCCTGTGATCTTTCCTGGAACCTTTGGGGTTCTGTACAGTTCCTTTTAATTCTTTTGAACTGGCCCATTGGTATATTTTCAAGCCATTTGTGATAATGATTACTATCCATAGGAATAAAGGAGTTAGAATCCGTAGGTTTTCTATATATATCTGTAGTTAATTTACCATCCATATTCTTAATTTCCAGATCTAGAAAGTGGACAGTACTATTGCTAATCTCATATGTTAATAAAATATTACACATATTGGAATTAAGCTCTTCGCAGAACTCTTTTAAAGATTCTTGGTCCCCTCTCCAAATAAAGAATATATCATCGATATATCTAAACCATGAGACCAGACTCGCCCCCATGGCTGCGTGGTTCCACACATAGGTGTCTTCCCACCAGCCCATAAACATATTAGTATAATTGGGAGCGAATCTGGTCCCCATGGCTGTTCCACGATTTTGTAAATAAAATCCTCCATCATACCAAAAAACAATTATTCTTAAGAATAAACTCTATACCTTCCAAAATAAACATTTTTAGAGATTCATCCATATCTGTTTTATTTAAAAAATATCTCACTGCCTGTATACCTTTCTCGTGCTCTATTATCGTATACAGGGCACTTACATCAGCTGTTACTAGGATGTAGGAATCATGCCATTCTATCTCCCTTAATTTATTAAGTATATCCATAGTACCCTTAGATATGATCTAATGTGGGACATAAGAGGTTGTAGATGATGATCCAACAGATGGGATAAATTGGAAGTTATTCCATTTATCCCAGCGACTATGGGTCTCCCTGGAGGAGATGTTAAACTTTTATGTACTTTGGGCAAAGTATAAAACACAGGGATGGATGGATTTTGAATTTTCAAAAATCCTTTAACTTCAGGTGATATGGTATTATTATTCTCATATTTGAACAATAACTGATCGATTCTCAACTTTTTGTAAGTTAGAGGGTCATTAAGTTGTCTGTAGTTTTCCTGATTATAATCTTCCAGGTTTAAAATAACTATACTCCCACCCTTATCGGCTGGTTTTATTACTATAGATTCGTTATTTCTTAGTTCTTTAAGTGCTATCCGTTCTGCTTTTGTAACATTACATCTACTTTTTTTATATTTCATATTTCTCAAATCCTCTTTAACTAGGGTCTCAAATGTCTCTACTAATGGTCCTTTACACTAATGTGGGTAAAATGTAGATTTTTTTCTTAAAAGTATGTCCCTTTATATCCTTATTCTCTATTTCTTGTAGGTCAGTCTGTTTTTTAAAAAATTTCTTTAACGAGATTTTCCTAATAAATTTCTGGAGGTCTACAAAAATATTAAATTTATTCGGTATATTAGAAGGAGCGAATTTTAATCCTTTAGTTAATATTCTATTTTCAGCCTCTGATATAACATGTTTGCTTAAATTAAATATTTTAACCCCTTTGTCCAAAACAACTTCTTTCTTTTCTTGATTATAGTGAATAATATTATTCTCTTTCGTTCTAACTGCCTCTTTATTGTTTGTATTTTTATTTTTATTCTTATTCTTAACATGTTTCCCTGCTCTTTTACCTCTTTTTCTGTTACATTTCTTATTAATCAATCTAATTCTCCTAAAAAAACTTTTTGTTGTTTTAGGGCCTCAAATCTGTTCCTAGTTTGTATCGAGTATCTATTTCTGTCGTTATGGTCAACCTGTCTGAAATTTTGTCTAGGGCTTCTTCTGGTGTTACGTTTATCTCTCTTGACCTCCTGCCAATCATCATATCTACTTCCTCTTTCTGAGTGGTCCTGATATTTGGGGACATCTCTAAAATCGGGGGTCACCTCTCTTCTTTTACTAATATCATTCTGATATGTATTATATTTCCACCTATTAGTATTTCTTTCATACCTATAATTCTCCTGACCTCTCTTTTCTTCTTTTTTATCTATATTAGATTTAAAATCATGAGTGATTCCCTTACCCTTATCATCTTTGTCTCTCCTATATTTCTCCTATATTTCTTCTGCTTCCTTAGGTTTATCGTTTGTCCATGTATATTTACTCGTTCACACATTATACATGCCTGTATAGATATACCACCTTATAGATCTTTATGGACATCGATTACCACACCTGTGGATAAACTTAGTTTTATGACTATTAGAATGTTTTTAGGGATATGTTCCTTTTTTATATGTGCCGTTTAGACTATTCAGAAGACTATCCCGAGGGGTCTTTATTAAGATTTGGAGATTAAACGGTTTTTGTAATGTGGATATATAGATCACTCCTTACTATATGTATGCGATTCGATAGATCCTGTATATTTCCTACATTTGCTGTTAAGAATTTGTTTTTACTATGTATAGGATGTATTTTATATCTAACTTTTATCGTTGTTGGTTTGCATATTTCAAATAGGTTGTATATTTTTCCGTGCGGATATACCGCTCCACAGATTTTTACGGATATCAATCCCTATACCTGTGGATATATTTAGTTTTATGACCATTAGGATTTAGAGAACATCTTTCTGGACATGGTCCTTTTTTTATATATGGTTTTTTACGTGCTGTTTTGACTATCTAAAAGATTGATACCGTACCTTTTTTGTGTAGTGTGTGTCAGCCGAGCCGCCCTAATTCACGGGCTCTGTGAGAATCACTTTTATGTAGATCATATATCACACCTGCAGATGAGATTATCTATTAGTATTAATAGCAAGGAAGAACCCACCCTCCAGAAGCCTTGAGAAAGATTCAGACCGAATCGAAACGCGTTGGCTGGAGGTTCACTGTTTATGTCCCTTACCCTATATAGCCGTTCCCGTGAGTTGCCGGTGATTCCGAGGACATATATATATTGCATATATACCATCTTATGCTGGTAAGGGTACATTGGATGAGAGGAGTGTTTATTGTATTATACATTTTATGTTATGTCCATTTTTATTGAATAAATCTTTTTATGTAAGAGTTAATGCACTATTAGCATTTCCTTGTATTCCCCGTTCCACATCATATTCGGTGGATCTGCATTTCGGGGGACTCGGTATACCCGAACCGAGGCAAGTGATTGCAGGAGAGATATATACATTACATCTGCTGAGGTCACTAAAGAAAACAGCGGCTTTAAAACAGAGGATCGTGGATCGATTAAAGAACGGGAGACTTGACCACTCCCCCTCTCTTCTGCCCTTATCCGATGATTGGATTTATAACAGAGGACGTCATCCTGATCATAGTTTGTGGAGAAGTTCACGGCATAAACGGAGTGTCCGTAGGAGAGTGATATACGCTGATGTACTACCTACTTCTGGTGAGTACATCTCCCTGAAGGGAATTTTTCCCGTTTGGATCCGGATGAAATGTATTATTACAAAAGAGTTATACATTTGGGATTATACGATTTGTAGAGCTGATATCATTGAAGATTGATGCATTAGCTGTGATTACTGTGAACAGTTTATATACGATATTAGGCGCCGTTAGTTGTGACACTATATATATTGTATCTCTGTTTACTCCTTTGTGGATAGGAGTAGTCACATACGGGCAGCCATATATCCTTATCAGCGCTGTGGTTTCTATCTATCTTTACACACATATGGACTGAAGAGGCCACCCAAGCCTTTGCTGCCTTAAAATCTCTCTTTTCCTCAGCAGCCATCCTCCAACAACCTGACTGTTCTCGCCCGTTCATTCTAGAGGTGGACGCATCCTCTGTCGGTACGGGAGCAATTCTCTCTCAACGAGATTCTACCGGCAAGCTACAACAGTGCGGATTCTTTTCCCGTCGCCTGCTACCTGCTGAAAAGAACTACGGCATCGGTGACAAGGAGCTCCTGGCCATCAAATTGGCTCTTTTTGAATGGAGGCATCTCCTGGAAGGAGCCCAGTTTCCTATTACCATCTATACTGATCACAAGAATTTGCTATATTTACGTACTGCACGCTGCCTAAATCCTCGACAAGCAAGATGGTCCTTATTTTTCTCCCGATTTGACTTCAACATTTTCTTCCGTTCCGGATCTAAAAATATCAAGGCAGATGCTCTATCTCGCTCATTTGATCCTGCTGACTCAGAACCCTTGGAGGAGAATAAATTTATTCTAGACCCTAGTCGAATTTTGGCAGCGACTCATATCAAAAGAACCTGTCCTCCTGGCAAGACCTTCATCTCTGCACCTCTTCGCATCAAACGCCTACGATGGGCTCATCGTTTGTGTCTTCATGTTCCATATGTGCCCAACACAAGACCCCCAGGAGGAGGCCTTATGGTCATTTACTTCCATTACCAGTTCCTGATTACCCGTGGTCACAAATCTCTATGGATTTCATTACGGATCTACCTCGCTCCAAGTCTTGTACGGTGGTCCTAGTGGTCACGGACCGCTTTTCCAAAACTGCCCACTTCATTCCACTGAGAGGTCTTCCATCTTCCTCCTCGTTGGCTGACATTTTCATCAAGGAGATATTCCGCCTTCATGGTTGTCCTCTTCACATTGTCTCCGATCGAGGATCTCAGTTTATATCCAAGTTTTGGAGATCCTTTTGTCACAAATCTGTAATCAAGCTTGATTTTTCCTCTGCATATCACCCCCAGTCTAATGGCCTCACAGAGAGAACCAACCAGGAATTGTAGAAATTCTTAAGAATATTCATCTCTGCCAATCAAGACAACTGGGTGCATCTCCTTCCATGGGCTGAGTTTGCCCATAATAATCATTTCCACGAGGCTCTCTCTAACTCTCCTTTTTTCGTTCTCCATGGCTGTCATCCTAGATTACCAGCCTTTTCCCAAATTACTGCTTCTGAAGTTCCAGCAGTGGACTTATTATTTCGTAACTTCTCACATATCTGGGAACAAACCAAATCAAGTCTCAGAGAGGCTATCACTCGTTCTAAGGAAGCCTACGATAGGAGGAGAAGAGCTGGGCCTAATTTCTCCATCGGTGATAAAGTCTGGCTATCTACACAGAACATTTGTCTAAAGGTTCCCAGCAAGAAATTTGCTCCCAGGTTTATTGGCCCTTTTTCCATCTCTGAGATCATCAATCCAGTAGCTTTCAGACTAAGCTTACCACGTTCTCTACGTATCCCAGATGTTTTTCATGTGTCATTGCTGAAACCAGTGGTTACTAACAAGTTTTCCACTCCTCCTAGGGCTCCCCCTCCTGTTATTATTCAGAATCAGGGTGAATATGAAGTAAAACAGATCCTGGACTCCCGTAAGAACAGAGGTGCTGTACAATTCCTAGTAGACAGGAAAGGATATGGCACAGAGGAACGCTCCTGGGTAAGAGCAGTCGACCTTCATGCCCCCCGTCTACTCTATTTCATAAAAGATTTCCCTGTAAACCTGTGTAGGTGTCCGGAGTCCACCTTTAAGGTAGGGGGTACTGATACGAATACTTACCTCTCCTCATTCCCCCGCCACTCCGTCGGACCCGGAAGCCGCACTTCCGTGTTCGGCGGTCACGTGATCGCTACTTAGGGCGGTCACGTGATCGCTACTTAGGGCGGTCACGTGATCGCTACCTAGGGCGGGGAATTCAAATTGGACACACTATAAAAACATAGCTCTGACACTTGGTGAGTGTCAGAGCAACTTACCAGTTCCTGTGTCCTCCTTGTTCCTGCTTCCTGTGTGCTTGACGTCCTGTGTACTGACCCAACTTGCTCACCTTCCAGATTGTCTGTGCCCCTGACCCGGATTGTCTCACGCCTCTCCCTCCATACGTTTATCTGCCATTCCTGTGTACCGACCCGGCTAGCTGACCACGCATTTGTTCTTGTGACCCGTGTACCGAACCGGCTTGTTTGACTCCGAGATTGCCTTCTGATTCTGTCTGCATTGCCTGCCTGTGTACCTACCCGGCCTGTCCGACTATTCTCATCCTGCTCCTATTCCGCTGTACTACATCTTGGGGCAAACCTGAGGACCGCGACCTGCGACTCCTGGCAGCAAAGCCCACGCTGCCTTGCGGCGGTTCTTGGTGAATACCGGGGAGATCATTAGACTCCGCACCTCAGGTAAGCCAGCGCTAATCAAGATTAGTAGTATATCCAGTAATCCGTAACATAAGGCCATGGCTGGGAATTGAACTCATGACCCCATCACTGTGAGGCAGAAGTGCTAACCACATAGCCACCGTGCTGCCCACCCATCTACACCCAGCAGACAGCAAGCACATCAGGAAGATGACAGTGAAGAAGATGATGATGAAAGGACAGCAGCATCAAGGTTCAAGTGGTTCACGGCAAATGATGTCCTTGTCGCTTGGGTACTGCAGCGCTATTAAACACTCAAGGGTGCAAAAAACCTCCCACAAACTGAAATCCAAGATTTGGAGCCGGATAGCATCAGAAGTATCATCTGTCAGAGTTCGCCCCAGAACTATTGAAGTGTGTCAGAAGCGCTTTCGGGACTGTAAGCGCACCACCAAAGCAAACATGGCAATGGTATCAAGACAGGGGCACTGGTGTTGGCAAGTCACTATGGATCAAGTTCAAACCATGGGAGGAGAAAATGCGTCAGTTTCTCAGGGTTGATTTTGTGGAAGGAGTAGAAGAGACAGTGGACAACCTGGAACCCTCCACTTTCCTGCAACAAGGTATATTTTATTTAACAAGTCTTTAAAAAATGTTGCTATTATTTAGTTATATGTTAAAAAAATATGTTTTTTCATTCAAAACAGAAGAAGAAAAACTAGCATGCCCGACAAGAAATGCAAGGGAAGCAAAGAAAATCCAAGTGTAATAAGGTTTTTATTTTCGAGTGACTTTCATTTCCAAAATAGTTAGTAGGTAATGATGTCTTTGTCTAATGTGTGTTTTGTTTTTATTTTAGATTTGGGTTCTTCTCGAGGACAGATGGGCCAGAGGAGTGGAGAAGGAGAAGGTATGATCCTAAAACTTTTCAAAAATATTATATGACATTATACACAATAGTCATTTATGGATTTGCCAAGTTAGATATCATAGTTTATGGTCCAGATGTAAGTTAGCCAACGATTCAATTTTTTTACAAATTCAATAGAATTACCATATATATTTTTCTTAAGAGTGTTTTTCCAAGTAAAATGTTTTAAAAAAAGCCAATGAAAGTAAGACTCCTGGCCATAGGTAGCCTAACATGTATTTGCGCATTTTTGTTTTGTGTAAAACAACTGTTTTTCAAAAGAAAACTGATAATCAACACAACAAAAGATACAGCCACCTTTCACATAGTTCACCTAAAATGTATTAGCACATTTTTAGTTTGTATCAAACAAAAGTTATTAAACATGCTAATTTGTTAATCAACACAACAATACCGCCACAGATTCCTGGCCACAATAATAACCGTCTTTTTCTTTTAAACCAATTTCTGTAAATGTGAATTATTAATAATATATAAAATAGTGAAAAATATATTTGCTCCCAAGATACGAATATGAATCTCAATATATAGATAATATTTATGTATTGGATGCCCTATATGTGTCAATAAAGATATATAAGTCATCAGCATCAAAATTTATTCCTATAGCGCCAATATATTAGGATGTGGTTTACAATATAATAAAAATACAGTAATGAATCCACTGGTGGAAAGATCACAGATGTGGACAGACACACACACACATATATATATATATATATATATATATATATATATGAGACCCGATAATTCTAAGCTATAAAGCGCTCAGTAAGTGCAAATAAGAGCAGTGAGTCCAAAAAATATATACTTATATGCAAATAGGCAGCTCCCCAGTCATTCGACACCTGTCTGCAAGTGTCAGACCTAATAGAAGAGAAACAAAAGACAGGGGGCGCCAAACATAGTGCAATTAAACGTGATACACATTAATATTCTCCACAGTGTTTATAGTTCCCGTACCAGATGTTCAGAATAATAGAGCCAAAAATGATATTGGGGAAATCCCTCTGATGGCACCACAGGTGGGCAGTAGGAATCAGGGCAATCCTGGGTGGCAAATGTCCCCTCTTATTAGTAAGTTGAGTGATCCCCAGTCATTCGACACCTGTCTGCAAGTGTCAGACCTAATAGAAGAAAAATAAAAGACAGGGGGCGCCAAACATAGTGCAATTAAACGTGATACACATTAATATTCTCCACAGTGTATATAGTTCCCGTACCAGATGTTCAGAATAATAGAGCCAAAAATGATATTGGGGAAATCCCTCTGATGGCACCACAGGTGGGCAGTAGGAATCAGGGCAATCCTGGGTGGCAAATGTCCTTTCTTATTAGTAAGTTGAGTGATATCCAGGTGTCTGCAAACTCAAAATTAAAACCACAATAGTGTGATAACGTCAAAAGACCACACTTAAAAATCTCTTGTGGATTAAAATTTAATAACACAATGTTTCACACTGCAGCTCTAATTATAAATGCCCGTACATGAAACAGATTAAAAAACATCTTATCTGTTCTATGGACAATCGCAGGTAGTAAGGAAAGTTTCAGCCAGCAATGATCCAGACATCCAGAAGATGGTCACAGGAATCAGATAATAGCGAACAACCTCCGACGCGTTTCATCTTGTAAAATACTTTTTCAAGAAGTCATAGTTTGAAGAGTAGCAGCCGGCTCCTAAATACTCATATACTCATGATAGGAACCAATCGGAGCGTCATTACCGGGGTAGACGGGATCGCCTCAATCCCGATACGTCACTTCCGGTTATAGCTTCCGGTAAGCCGAAGATAGTAAAAAACAGCTGGTCTAAGTTACAATAAAAACATATAAGCCCCAAGATACAATGAGCTGACAGATAAAAGGCCCACAAATTATGCCTCGATCGATCAAACAGATATTAAAAAGGGGGGTCAATAGACAAAACAGTGGGTGCATACAAAAGTACCAATAGAATGCACAAAGGAATGACACCAATCCAATCAAAATACAGCATATCGCATGACTAGCTAATACATCGAATATCTAGCTAGCCAACATGAAAAACATAGTCAAATAAGTATAGCATAACAATTCCATATCACCTATAGGTGTGGACATATCAAACGAGGAATGGGTTAGAGACATGCCCACAAACATTAAAGTTCATAATAATTCTGACTAATACATCAAAGGTGCTCACTGAACAGTACATATTAACAGTATAGCATAAAACTATCTAGAATAACTGTGACAAGGAAGACCTACAAAGAGAAGAAATATTGGTTACTTCACACATATATATGACATTAAACTAAAAATGAAGTCATTTCAAAGGCTTCATTAAGACCTTTAGGGGCCAAGGTGTCCAATCTAAACACCCAATACATCTCTCTACAGGTAAGTTTTTTCGCTAAATCACCATCCCGTGCACCCAGCACCACATGCTCAATCCCTTTGAATTTAAGACCACTAGGGTCAGAATTTTGACATACCACAAAGTGCCTAGAGACTGTATGCAGAACTGACTTGTTTTTAATAGCCCTCACGTGTTCTTGAATACGTAACTTGAGAGCTCTCTTCGTCATTCCTATATAGGCCTTACCACATGGGCATTCTAATAAATATATGACTGATGTCGTGAGACAATCAATCCGATCATATATTTTGTATTCTCTCTGATGTGATGAGTCATGAAATGCTTTATTCATAGGGGAAGCAAATTTACACATATTGCAATTTTTAAATTTGAAAAAACCTTTTCCTAATTTATTCAAGAACGTCACTTTAGTATCTGTTACCTCCTTTAGCAGGCTAGGTGCTAGCAAGGATTTAAGATTTTTAGTTTTCTTAAAGACAATATCTGGTTTAGGCGGAACTACAGGACCCAAAACTGGGTCCATACGGATCAATTTCCAGTGTTTATTTAAGATAGATTTAATTCTCCTATCATCTTTACTAAACTCTGTAACGAATGGAAACATCTCCTTCCGTTCCTCCTTATTTTTACTCTTATAGATCAACATATCTTTTCTATCCACATCATTTGTTTTTACCAATGCATCCGAAATAATTGCATCAGGATAACCCCTTTCCTTAAATCTTCCTGCAAAAGTAAGAGATTGTTCTCTATATGTATTCTCATCCGAACATTTTCGTTTGATGCGGTTAAATTGTGACTTAGGGATATTATTTTTCCACTTCATAAGGTGGCAACTGTCATAATGAAGGTAACTAGTTATATCTGCTTCTTTGATGAAAGTTTTAGTTTGGATTTCAGTACCTTTACTATCCAGAGCCAGATCTAAATACTCTATAGTGGTGTCATTAACCTTTGATGTAAATTTCAAATTGAAACCATTATTATTCAGATAACACAAGAAGTCTTCCAATGGTTGAAGGGGACCATCCCAAATCAAAATAATATCGTCTATATATCTACGATAAAAAGTTATATGTGTATAAAAAAGGTTTTTCACCATAAATATACTCAGATTCCCATCTCCGCATGAGGAGATTGGCGAAACTGGGGGCAAATATAGTCCCCATTACCGTCCCGCATATTTGCAAGTTAAAGCTTTCCATGAATTTAAAATAATTCCGAGACAGGATAAATCGGATCAATTTACAAACAAACATCTTAAGTCCATTATCTAGATCCTCATCTAGTTGAAGATAATGATTAACAGCTTATATTCCCTTATCATGATCAATGGATGTGTACAATGACTGTACATCTATTGTGACCCATTTAAAGGTGGGTTTCCATTGTGCATCCCCCAAAAATTGCAGTAAAGAGGTAGAATCCTTCAAAAAGGCTGGTAGACTAACAACATACTTCTTAATGAAAGAGTCAACATATTGGGATGCATGTGACGTAAGGGAGCCGATCCCTGCTATGACAGGCCTCCCAGGGGGCTTTTCTAGCGATTTATGCTCTTTCAGTAGATAATAGAAGATTGGGATAACTGGTGAATCCTGAAGAAGAAATAGATACTCCTCACGAGTTAATATATTCTCTCTCAAAGCCTCATATAGAATCACCTTCAACTCCTCTACAAACTTAGCTGTGGGATCTTGCTCCAATTTTCTATGAGATAATTCATCATCCAGTAATCTTCCAGCCTCTAAGATGTAATCAGACCTATTTAAGATGACGATCCCCCCCCCCTTTGTCAGCTTGCTTAATGACAATCTTCCCATTACTTATTAGATTATCTAATGCTTTTTTCTCAGAGGGTGATATGTTCCTTTTATATCTTTTTGTAACATTAGCTTGACAAAGATCCTTCTTAACTAACTGATAGAACATCTCTATATTGCTCCCCCTAGATTCAAAGGGATAGAATCTAGATGGCAATATTAGGCCTGATGCTGATTCTTTATGAGTTACAGATTCAATAGTATTCTCATTCCTTTTTAAAAAATGCCTCTTAAGTGTGAGTCTCCTCGTGAATCTATTTAAATCTAGGAATAGATGGAAATCATTAGAGGTATTGGTCGGTGCAAAAGATAAACCCTTATTTAGTAAATTAAGCTCCTCTTTAGTAAGGGTATAGTCAGAAAGATTAAAAATACCCATATATATATATATATATATATATATATATATATATATATATATATACATGTATATATTAGATGTACACAGACAAAAAATATATATAGGAATTATATTTTGGGGGGGTTTTAGAATCCATTTCTCCAGAAAGTGTTGTAACACCGCTCACCATGTATTAGATGCCTGATGCCATGGAAGAAGTAGCATCTGTTGTCTCAAAAATGGGTGAATATAAGATTAATTATTGAAATAGTCTAATAAATACATGTGACTGTAAATTATATTATTTTAAACAGTATTTCATTGTTTAATAGTTTATTTTTTATTAATGTTTGTCTTTACTGAAGAAATTGACCATGATACTGAGTCATTGTCATTTTCACCAGTTGCAAGTTCAGTCCACGAAGGCTGCAACAAGATTTGAGTTGCTACAAGAAACCTTCACCAACCTTCAAGTTCCAGCCACCGCAGGTGAAAGTCCATCTCAAGCAAAGGTACTCTCCACAGGCACCAGTCTTCCAACACAAGCGGTACACGGTCTATCAGAAGAAAGCACTCCGTTTTATTCCATCACAAACTTTGCTAAACAGATGAAAGGAAGGCAGGAAGCATCTTGGCAAAATATGGAAGACAGAGTCCAGAGAATTGGTGCTTCGGTAGACTGACGTCTGTTGTTGAAGAAGTACGAAGGACCGTATTGCCACAAATTCCTTGTTGATGATCCAAGATGATATTGCAGCATCTCTGCGCTTGAATAACACCATTTAAGCGCGAATGGCACTGTCACTGGAGCAGAATACAGCACTCCATTATCAGATGAATCAATCCATGGCACAGATGAATGTTCAACAACAGCAACAGACAGTGAATTTGCAGGTCATGTCAATGCATCTTCAATCAATTTTGGAAGAGCTGAGGGGCTGGTGAGGCCAGGGGAATGTTTCACTCTCTTTCGCTGATTGGAACCTTTCTGGACTGGTTCCCCCAACACCACAGCAGAGGACGTCAATGGAACTGAACATGGTGTAATTAACAAGACCTGAGGGAACAAGAAGAAGATTGCTGGAAGAAGAGGCAGAAGAGGAAACCATCAACCCGGTGTCAGAAAAGGAAGAAAGCTGTTCGTGAAGAAAAGAATACTAAAGAAACTGGATCTAGCAAGTTTTTGCTGCAGGTTAAATGAATATATATATTTGCTAAATTAATTTGTCCTTTCTTAAGTAAAAGTATATTATTTATAAATTTAAACATATATTTGACATCTTAACAAATGTTTAAACCTTTTTTATGTTTTCAATGTTCGTGTTAATGTATCCTCTTAACAATTTGTTTTCATTCCAATCATTTTAGTAAAAAAAGATTTATCGCTGACCAGACCTATGATGGACAGAAAGATAAAAGATACCATCAACCCCTTGAAATCATACACCGTTACTGCAAAGGTATATTGGGTTAAAGTAATATCTCTGTCTTTATCAATCTATTTATCTATCTATCTATCTATCTATATATATATATATATATATATATATATATATATATGTATATATATATATATATATATATATATATATATATATATATATACAAGTTAACCCGTGCATGATACTCATGCATTCTAGTCAAATCAAGCTACTTAAGGTGTTAAAAATGTTCTTGTCATGCATTTGGGCCATAGCCCAGGCCTCAACCACCAACCACTCCCCACTGTCACCCCCGGCAACCATCAACCACTCCCAACTGTCACTTCTCCTTCAAGAAATATATATATTTTTTTTTTAAATCTTTATAAACATTTTTAACACTTAACAAATTAAATTAACAAATTAAAAACATCTTAGTATACCAAATTTCAGCCCTTTCTGAATTTTTTTTTCCACACACACTAAGAATTTAGTAGGTCAGTGTAGAATGTTTGATATAATAGCAAGGGTTTAGTGTAAGGACATACAGTTAAGGCACAGAGACCGCGTTTAAAACTGAGAAAAACTGCAAAAAACTCTTTGGCATTATCTGCTATCTGTGGGGAGGCCTATAACTGAGTATTGAGGAGCCAGCTTTGATTAAAGTTACTGTATGCTTATACCTAACAAAAGCATACATGTTAAATTGGAGGAAAGATGGACAAGAGAGCGTATTTTATTAATTCACCTGAGGAAGCATTCTGTATTTGTACTGCCTATTAACAAACAGTGCATGGGCCTAATTCATTAAGGAAAGTAAAAAAAAAAAAAATTAGTAACTCTGAACCTTTTCAAAACCATGTTGCTTTGGATAGGGAGGTAAATTTAAAATGTGAGGACAGATTTATAATTGGGGTATAGCATGTCCTAGATCAACTTTTAATGTCAGTGTAAAAATAAAGCTATCAAGTATTTGCATCCTACATGAAAAAACAGCCAGTATATCCCTTATGTGCAAAATAATAAACTTATTTGCACCCCTTGCATTACAACATGGTTTTGAAAAAGTTCAAAGTTAGTCATTTTTTTACTTTACTTTCCTTAATTAATCAAGATTGTATATAATTGACTAATATTCAATTGCATTTGTGTGGTACGTATTAGAAAATTTAAAGTAACTGTGATAGAGTTTAGCGTATGCTACTAGTATTGTGATTATAGAGATACATTTTTGTTAAAAAAACACTTTAGGAGTCCGTGACTCACTAATAAATGTGTCAGTGTGACTTATAAAGACCAGCCTGGTGTAGTAATATTTCCTTTTTGTGTGCCTGTGGTCCAGTGTAGGGGGCGTATGGTTCCTTGGTCTCTCTCTGGTGTTGCTAACTCCAGGACACTACTCCAAGACACTGAATAAATGGTAAAGAGTCCATTCACAGCTAGGACACTGCTGAGATATGTCTCAAGTGAAGATGCAAGAGATGCCCAATAATTGAACTCTGTTGAAAGGGAAGAAAATCATTACAGTGTACAGCTCCCATATAACCAGGGTTGGCAAAATTAATCCCTAAGCTCAGGTGAAGTGTCTGAAACACAGAGCTAGTTGTTCCTAGTGGCCTTTAACAAAATTGTAGATCAGTCAGGCAAATCACAGCATGATGGCAGGTATAGGAGATTGAGATCCTACTCAGGTACTCAACCTGTTCTGACTAAAGAAGAAACTTATGAGATATGGAAAGACACTGCTCTCTTATATCTAGAGGAGTGGCACTGTCCTGAAACTCCTAAGAAGCAAAGTATAATGGAAAGCTGAATTCCAGGAACAATGGAGGAGTAATGGAAATTGTATTGACTACTCACCGGAGCGATCCTCAGCCCACCTTCCGAGACTATGTTTCAGTGATGGAGAGAGAGTGGGACATCTGAAGATGCTACCCACCTGTTATACAAGATGAGAAACACGTACCAGGAGTCAGGGGAGAGATTGTCCAATTATTTCTATAGACTAGACAAGCTGATATACCACTTTGTAGAAAAAGAGGGAATGGCCCTTGTGCAGTGGAGGAGAGTCACATGAGACAATTATTAAGAGGGGCTTTAACCTTTGACCCAGTTGCTTCAAAACTGCAAAGTAGTTGTGTCAGAAGAACAGCACCTAAGTTTAACCAGTTAATAAACGAGTTTAAACAGGAGGAAGCTCTAGCTGATATCAGAGATCGGGTAACCAAGAAAGCCAAAGCGGTCAGTTTAATATCTGAACCCAATGTGAAAGAGGAGGAGTTACTAAAGATTCTCCATGCCCAAAAAGAACAAATAGACCGGCTGATAGCTATTCAACTGGCCAGGGATCCGTCGCCTTCTCCACCCAGTCGATCAGCAAAGGGGGGTGATCCCAGGAAGTAATATGAATGTGGGACATAGAGCCTGGAGGTGCCCCACCAGTTGGGATCCAAGACACATCATCCTGATCTGCTGTCGGGAAAGGAGGAAGGGGGACCAGAAGACCATAAACTGGCCCCCTCAGAGGGGAATCTATCAAATAAATGGATTAGACCACCGCCTGGCTTAGTTGGCCCATGTGCATGCCCTGATTTATGGAAGAAAAAATACTGCCCTACTAAATAGTAGCTCACAGGTGTTCATTGTTTTTGAGAAGTGGTTTAGGGAGAATCTGTCTGACGTGGAAGTACAGCCGTTGTCTGGACTAACCATCTGGGGACTCAGAGAACAAAGCTACCCTTACTTGGGATACATTACAGTCCATTTTAAATTCCTGCAGGTGCTGCAGAATTAACACTAGATAGTGCAAGTCTCTTACTGAGGTAAGCAGTCTTGATGAATGCAAAATATTTGCAGGAAGATGAAAAGCTTAGAAGAGCAGAGTACTTGCAGAGTGATGAACACTAGGATACTTGTAGAAAAAAATACACTTGGAATTGCAGGAATGTGTAGAAAGATGTACACTTTGTAAATGCAGGTATTTGTGGAAAGATATGCACTTGAAAATGCAGGATACCTTCAAAGTGATGATTAATTGATAATGTAGTATGTTCACAGAAAGTTCATCATTTAGGAAACACAGGAAAATCAGAAAGTAATGGAATCTGGACTAGAGATGGGCGGGCTCGGTTTCTTGAAAACCGAAACCACCCGAACTTTGGGGTTCCGAGCACCGAGCTGAGTTATTCGGATTTCAAAATGAGGCAAAACGTCATGGTGACATCGTCGGATATTGGATCTCGTGAGTTTTGGAAACTATAAATACCGGCCTTCACCGCAATCTAGCGCCATTTGAGAGAGGGACAGAGAAGGGGTAGGACAGAGTATAGAACAGTTTGGCAGGCAAAGTGATAGAAGAGAAAGAGGAGGGTGGTAGCAGTGTTAGAGAAAGCTCCATTGCTGAATTTCTCATTGCTGGAATCCTAATATACCAGTCATTGCACTGTTTTGTTCTGAATTTGCAATACAAAGTGTAGGGTCTGATATACATCCTTATAAAAGAGCTGCGTTGGTCATTGCTGAAATCCTAACATACCAGTCATTGTACTCTTATTTTCTGAATTTGCACTACTAAGTGTACGGTGTTATCAATATGGATTCACTCAGTACACAAATAAGCAGGAGCAGCAAGCAGCTGCTGCCACCAGTTCTGATGGTAGTTATCCCTGTACATCATCTGGTAAAGCCTATGTAAAAGTACATAGTCTTTTGAAGTCAGGGAAAAAAACAAACAATTTTCAAGAAAAGCTATTCCTCAACTGAATTAGAACATTCGTAAAAATGTACTAATTGAAATAAAAAATGCCATTCTACCCACTGTACACTTAACCACAGATATGTGGACAAGTAGAAGTGGGCAAACAAAAGATTATATGACTGTGACAGCCCACTGGGTTGGTCATTTCCCTTCACAAGCAGGAACAGCAGCAGCATGTACATCACTATGTAACATTTCTCACAGGCAGGCTACTCTTTGTATCACTGGCTTCACTAACAGGCATACAGCTGATAATTTGTTACGAAAACTAAGGGTTGTCATTGATACATGGCTTATGCCACTTGGACTCTCCCCAGGATATGTTATTTCTGATAAAGCCAACAATATTGTGCGAGCATTACAGCTGGGTGAATTCCATCACATTCCCTGTTTTGCTCACACAATAAACTTGGTGTTGTAGAGCTTCTTGAAAAATAACCGTGAGGTGCAGGAGATGCTTTCGGTGGCCCGTAAAATTTTGGGACATTTCCGGCATTCTGCCACAGCATGTAGGAGATTGCAGCAGCTCCAAGATCAATTTAATTTGCCCTGCCACCAATTTAAGCAAGAGGTGTTAACAAGGTGGAATTCCACCCTGTACATGCCTCAGAGGATTGAGGAACAGTGCAAAGCCATCCAAGCGTATTGCACAAGCCATGACATTGGAAAAGAATGGAGAATGTATTTCAGCCTTGCACAGTGGAGAATCCTATCTGTGCTGTGCAAGGTGCTGAAACCATTTGAAGTTGTGACATGTAAAGTGAGTTCAGACTCTGCTAGTTTAAGCCAAGTCATTCCCTTAATTTGACTTTTGGAAAAGCAGCTTGACAAACTGAAGGAGGAGATGAAAGAAAGCAATTCCGCAAAGTATGTTGGCCTTGTAGATCAAGTACTTAATTCGCTTCACAATGATCGAAGAGTTATTAAAATCTTGAAGTCGAAACACTATGTTTTGACGACTGAGCTTGATCCTAGGTTTAAGACCTACATCGATTCTTTTCTTCCAAATGACCGAGATCTGAACAGATGCAAGGACCTCTTGGTCAGCAAGGTGTCCGCTGAACTGGTCCTTGGCTTGATGACGTCTCCTCCTTCAGTTCCTCAGGCAGCTGCTGCTCGTAAGAAATTGCACTTTCCAAAGAGAAGCAGGGATGACGCAGGTGGCAGACCACAACAGTTTGACGTCTGGTCTGGTTTGAAAGATTTTACCAAAAAAAGTGTGATTTCGGCCATAATGACATCCGATCCTACTATCGACATGCAAAAGAAGGTGGAGGATTATTTTCAAGAGTTCATTGAAATCAAAATGTCAGACAGTCCCTTTCCATAATGGGAGGAAAAACAAACCATTTGTAAACCCATGTACAAACTTGCTTTGCAATACCTAAGCTGCCCATCCTCCAGTGTGTACTCAGAAAGAGTTTTTAGCACAGCCGGGAACCTTGCCAGTGATCGACGTAGGAGGTTACTTCCTAAAAATGTGGAAATGATGATGTTCATCAAAATAAACTACATCTTCCACGAGGAAGGCCTTTACCGGCAAATACATACAAGTACTGACACTTCTCTAATGGCGGATTCCAGCGGAGATGAATTAATAGTCTGTAATGATGATGTACACACTGATGAGGGTGAGGATGATGCTGAAGATGATGACTACAACGTCTTGACAGTGTAGAATTCATTTCACAGCACTGTTGGTCTAACCTGCCTTTAGCGCATTGATAGCTGGTTTAGTGGGGGCCCAAACAAACCAAGCACTTCAGCCACAAAAGTGGCAGCCCTTGTCGCTGAAGTGCTTGGTTTGTTAAAGTGTGCATGTCCTTTGTAAGATCCAAAATATGGGTGGTTGGGAGGGCCTAAGGACAATTCCATCTTGCACCATCAATCTTTCCTGGCACTGATGTGTGTTTCTGCCATTACTCTAATAAGCCCATTGTTAGCTTGTTTAGGGAGCGACATGTTGAACCTGCACTTCAGCCACAAACGTGCCACTCCTTGTGGATGAACTGCTAGGCTTGATAAATTGTACATGTTACCTCTCATAATTGTGGGTGACATTGTTATCTTGTTTATTGAGGGCTGAAAGAAAATAAGCACTTCAGCCACAAAAGTGTACATGCTACCTCTCCTAAAATTGAATGGAAATCAATGGAAAATAGTGTTAGTGAGGTTAATAATAATGTAGATACAAAATAATACCAAAATTATGTGATTTTACCCCAAAAAATGAAATTTAGTAAAAAATAGCTAAACAAAACCAAAACACGCAAGGGCGGTTTCGGCAAAACCAAAATCAAAACCAAACCCAAAGCTAATTCAGATCCAAAACCAAAACCAAAACACGGGGGTCAGTGAGCATCTCTACCAAGAACTATCCTCAGTAGAGAAGTGCTTTGTTCTTGCAATGAACAGATCTCACCAGTAGGTTTAAATAGTGTAGGTTTAAATAGTATGTTCCAAATAGCTATAGTCTGCACAGTTCATGTGTTCACAGCTGTTGAATCTGGTTGGTCTGGGATGATCACCTGACTGCATCCAAGATGGATGCAGCAGAACAAATAGTATGTGTTTCATTACAAACAAAGATGTAATTGACAGGAATGCCGCAGGCGACCAGGAGGGACCTGGGTAGCCGTGATATGACAGCGGCAGACATGGTAAGTGCGGCTAAGACCCCGGTTTGGGTACCTTATAACGATTAAGTAAATTCCGACAACAGACACTGCGACTTGAATATACCAAAGGTGAAATCCCCGACACAGTGGTAATAGTGAAAGCCTGAAACACACACCTCAAACAAAATAATAGATTAACAGGCACAAAAATTATGTCATACAAAAATACGTCATGCAAAAATAGTCAGAGTAGGCATCAAAGCCCACGTAAGTATCTTCTCAATATGCCTCTTTTTCTCTTCACCTTAGATTTTCCATTGTTGCAAACTAGAAAAAGGGAAATATATATAGTCAAGTATATCACAACATAGGTTATATATAGTACCCCAAGGAGAATCTTCATGACAGCTAGAATCTGATTGGTTGCTATAGGCAACATCTCCACTTTTTCAAACCCGCAGCTTAGTAAATCTAGCCCTATATATTAGTACAACAAATTATGTTTCTTTGTTTATTTTAAGATAAAATATATACTACTATAGATATTAAATGTATTAGTATGATTTTACAAATCCGAGACAATGATATGCATTTGTTGATTTAAATTACATTGGCAATTAGTATAATATAATGGGTTCAACCAACCTCTGTGTTATACAGCTGATTATTGTATTTTGTTATATGCTGCTTATAATACCTTGCTTCAGTCTATTATGTATTGCTGCCAGGAATGTGGCTGCCCATAGGTTTTGTATCTACTGAGTTCATACGGATTTGGATTTTAAAGTATACTCAGGGCCTCATGTAGGGTTGTACACAATTTCCATCTAAAACACAAAAAAGAAATTCTATCCAAAAAACCCTGATTTTACAAGGGAATGTTGAGCCATATGCATATAACGTGTACTTCTAACAGTAGTGCCTGTGTATTTGTCTAAAATGATAAATGTAATGTATAATTATAATGTATGTATCAATGCCCCATGTTGGCCACACCCACAACACAATGAGGTCACGTCCTGTTAGGCGGCGGCATATATTTTTTCCCCTACTGGAACTGAGGTGGGCCTGTGTACCTTAAATGCCAGGGCTGATTTTTAGTCCCAGTCCGGCCCTGAGTGTCGGTGTGCTTTATACTACTCCATCCGACACTTGGCATTGATCTAGGTGATGTGAGGCTTGCATGCAACTGCTCGGCCATGGAAACCCATTCTATTAAGCTCCCATCACACAATTTTTGTGCTTACATTAATGCCAGTGGAAGTTCGTAATTCTTCAGCTATGGAATCAGCAGAGTATTGGCAACTTTTACGCACTATGCGACTTAGCAGTCATTGACCCCGCTCTGTGATTTTACGTGGACTTCCGCTTCTTGACTGAGTTGCTGTTGTTCCTAAAAGCTTCAATTTTCTAATAATATCACTTACAGTTAGCCGTGGAATATATCCAGCGGGGATGAAATTTCATGAACCGTCTTACTGCAAAGGTAGCATTCTATCACAGTACCACGCTTGATGTCACTGAGCTCTTCATAACGACCCATTTTGTATCACAGATGTTTGCAAGTGGAGACTGCATGGCTAGGTGCTTGATTTTATACACCTCTGGCAATGGGTCTGATTAAAACACCTCAATTCAATAATTAACATAGTGGGGCCAAATACGTTTATCCATATAGTGTATATACCCTTAGGGTGTTCAGAATATCAAAGTTAAGATCAGAAATCTGAAGCAGCCAAAATGTAATTAGTGGCACAATATTTTAGTTTATTTAATCCATCCCTTCTATGTAATGAAGATAAGGATAGAACCCAGATTACACATTGAGGATTCCTGAAACTACATATGTACTAATTCTAAACTTTGAAAGTTATCATTTGACTAAATAGACCAGTTTTATGGTAATTAATATTAAAGTTGGAATCATAAAAGCCTATACAGATTAATTAATGCCTTCTGCATTGCAGAACTGAACGCAATATTACAGTGATCCCTTTTAATGTGTTTCCAACATAAATGTAAACTGGTTTTATTACTAAAGCAGGAAGGTGCGTTATGACACCAGTCTGAGATGACTTAATGAATTCACCATGTACTACATTATATGTATTGCTGTTTATGCAAGATAAGGTCTATTTTAATTAGCAACAATTATATGTAACTTTGTGCCGAGATATGTGCTAGCTTCATTAACCCTTTGTATGTATTATACTGTTTCCGAAAGTATCAGCCTCTGTGTGCAATCATCAGCACTTGTTACATTGTGTTTAGGTTCTACCAACACAGACAGACTCAGTCCCTTGGACACTGTACCTTTACCCAAGTGCTGCTGTACATTGTACCCTCATGCCCCTGCATAAATGCCTAGTATAATATTGTTCATTCATAAATCCTGAACACATTCATACATTTTGTGAATGAAATAGCAGCTAATTCCATTGATACTCTTACACACTTAGCACTGCAGTTTATGCTGAGGACCCTAAGTAGAGAACTGGTATACAGTATCCTGACAAATGAATAGTAAATCAAATCCACATTTTTAATACTTGCATAACTGCTGTTGCATTGCACAGTCAGACAATCAGTAATATGTACAATGATAGTGACACTAATGACAGTGCATGTGTGGTGCCCCAAAACCCTGTTAAACAGCACAGAGGAAGTACATAAACGCTTTTGAAATGCAGAGCTACAAGGGGTTAATAGAGGCTGAGAGAGACACAGTGGGAATGGCAGTTGACAGTTGAACTGAAAAGGTCGTACCCAGGAGAATGTGCAGGAAGGAGGAGTTTGTGTCATAGCAACAAGTCCACTGAGTTTGGTAATAACTGTGAACTCCCAGAAGGCAGTGGGGAGAGGAAAGTTCTAGACTTCTGAGGGAGAGAGATGAGGTTTATGAGTGACAAGAAGACAGACCGAGAGATAAGAAATCTGAGTTGAATCTTTCCAGGTAGCTGCTCACTACCTCAGGAACAGGCTGAGAGAGATAAGAGGTATTACTGCTGGAAGTCGATCATATGAAGGAACTCTAGTTGAAAATACAGTAGGTCTGCAAAACACCTTTGTCACAGATTCCTCCACTTGCTTTCCTCCATGCTGACAGATTTAATGTACTACAAAATTCCTGCGCACAGGTCAGCCCAGGACTGAGTGTAAAATATGGTAACGTTACCAGGGATAATATTGGTGCACCAAATGTTTTAGTTGAATGTTAATGTTAAGTGATTTACCTAAAATTGATTTATTGTTATTGAAGATTTTATCGCAATTGTACCTTATACTCACCAGTTGTATATTATATGTTAAATGCTATTGTGCTCTATGTTGATCAAATGAATATTTTGTTATTACCATTAAGCTGAAGGGGTCAGTGGCGCGGTGGCTTACCAAAATTATCTTTACCACATTATTAATAAACCCAAGTTGTTTGACCAATCCTTGTCCCTTTCATTGAAGAATTTATCTCCTGACCACCGGATATCCGACCAAAAAAGAACCTGACTCGTGTCTGGAGGACAAGGTAAGGAAAGAAAATCTCATCAGTCTCGACTACCACATAACTTTGGCGTCACGAACAGGATCCGAGTGCATCAGGAGAGTAATACCTTCAGTGAAAAATAGATCAGCAACAAGGCGGGGGAACAGCGCAACCAGCAGCAACACCAAATGTGCCATAACCCTACCGTACTATTTCGGGGCCCCATGGCTGCCGAAGTACAGCGGGGACGACGACAAGCTACAAAAGACTTCATTCACAGAATTTGAGAACAAACTGGAATCCATGTTCCGGCTATACCCGTTGAATGAACAGCAGAAAGTGGAGATCTTAATAGGGCAACTCACAGGGTTGGCGCTCAGAGAAGTTATCTCATGGCCGATGGACGACAAGAAAGAAGTGGCACAAGTTTTAAAAAAAAATTCCACAACGTTTGAGACAAGAATTCTTCCGGAGCTGAAGATGAAACTATATGCTCGCAAGCAACAACCGAACGAGACACTGCGGGACTATGCCCTGAGCCTACAAGAGTTGCTAAGAGCCATTCAGGCAGTGGACAAAGAGGAAGTACGAAACGCGGACGAAGCCCTGACCGTACAGTTTGTAGAACGAGTCGCCCAAGAAAGCGTTAAGATTCAGCTACGACTGATGAAAGCACATATGCCAGGCAAAACCTTCCGAGAGTTTAAAGAGACCGCCATTGCCATTGTCGGTAACCAACGGGGAAGGGAAGAAGAATACCCGGAATTGGTGGGCTTCAGAGAAAGCGCAAGCTCGACGGGAGCCATGGCAAGCAGCACAGAAAAATCAACACGGGCCCAAGAATCGGTAATACAGAGCGGTCAGTATCCCACCGAAGACCCAATACAAACGCTCAAAAGGCAAATGGAGGAGCTGGCTGTCGGAATGGTAGAAATCAAGCGAGAGATGCGCCAAATGGCGAGGCCACCGGCACACACCTACGGGGAACCAAAGTGGAGGCCCGAAAGACATAGACCAGCCCGAGGCAGGTGGGAACCACCTCGCGAGTATGTACGGCGATCGCCCAACCAATTCGATAGTCAAGGGCGCCCGATATGTCGCCGGTGCCATGGGATAGGACACATAGAACGAAACTGTGACCAAAACGAACATTTAAACTCCAACACCCCGAGATTGAGGGCCGAATCTCGGGGCGAGCCCCGGGAATACATCCAGCTCCAGAAAACTGGAGGCCCCAGTTCATCGGACAGTGTCCCTTGTTACCCGTTACAATTAATGGAGGGGAGACCCTGGCTATGCTTGACACGGGGTCGCAGATTACGACCATCCGGCTCCCTACATTCCACAAGTATTGGTGCAAAGAGCAGCTGTTATCACCACCCCCAACCTGGCTGCAGCTGACCGCCAGTAACGGCCTCGAGATTGCGTGTGAAGGGTACTGGGAAGCGGACATCCAGATCGGAGCGACCTTGTTGCCAAGACAAGGCTGTCTTGTCCCCGCCCCCTGTAAAGGGAACATAGCCCCCATCATCCTGGGGATGAATGTGCTGCGAAGATGCCCGGATGAGCTAGTGGCGACTTTGAAGGGTAAATTAACCCAAGCGGCTTCCCCCGGTCATCAGGCCTTTCAACATACTGTTCGGTTCCTACAAGGTTACCAAAAGTCCGTTGATTTCCATGTAAAGGTTTCGGGCACTGTCAAGTGGTTTAATGTGCGGAATGGATATGGCTTCATCAACAGAAATGACACCAAAGAAGATGTGTTTGTCCACCAGACAGCAATAAAGCGAAATAACCCATGAAAGTTTCTGCGCAGTGTTGGAGACGGGGAAACTGTGGAATTTGATGTTGTGGAGGGAGAGAAGGGTGCCGAGGCAGCAAACATGACTGGCCCTGGTGGTGTACCAGTAAAAGGAAGCAGATTTGCACCCTACCAACGAAGGTTCCGCAGACGTTTCTACCGTCCAAGAGGAGAGAATGCTGCAGAATCTGGTGGGGAAGTAAGTACAGAACAAGTGAGCGAGGGAGAGAGAGCAGAGAAAGTGTCCTCTCAACAGAGACCTGTCCAGCGCAGGCGCCCTCCTTCGTTCTTCTACAAACGGCAGAAGAAAGACTACGACCGGGATGCGCAGGCCTGCCGGCTGCCAGAAAGGAGCATCGTCCTCAAGAAGAATAATCGACCCCGGAGTAAGCTGGATCCCAAGTGGGAGTTGAACCCGTATGTGATTACGGCCGAACCCATATCAACGATGGCTGTTTACCAGATCTCGAGACCAGACGGCACCCGTCCACAGTGGATTCACCGAAACCAGCTCAAGCTCCGCCCAAGGCCAGATCAAGGGCCAGAAGAAATATCAAGGGATGACTGGAACGAAAAACCAGATGATGGCGAAGGGACTCTGCCTCAGCTGCCCACTGATCCTTTCGAGCTACTATTTGCAGTAGGCTGGGCTACTATGCCACTGCAGAGTCAGTCTCGGCCGCCAGTTGAGTTACCATTATACCTTGCGCCTGTGGAGGTGGCCCCCTATCCCGAACTAAGACGCTCCACGAGGAGTACAAGGGGTACACTTCCACGGCGGTATCAGGAATAGAGATCTTTCTCACTGAAACTGTTGTATATAATGTATATAGTGTATATTAAAACTGTTGTCATTGAAAATGTTTGCCATTATAAATGTTGTAGATGTGTGATTTGAGTTGATAAAGAACAACCACCTTTATGTCTTAATGCGTGAGGACACGCACCTGAAAAAGCGGGGGTGAATGTGGTGCCCCAAAACCCTGTTAAACAGCACAGAGGAAGTACATAAACGCTTTTGAAATGCAGGGGTTACAAGGGGTTAATAGAGGCTGAGAGAGACACAGTGGGAATGGCAGTTGATAATTGACAGTTGAACTGAAAAGGTCGTATCCAGGAGGATGTGCAGGAAGGAGGAGTTTGTGTCATAGTAACAAGTCCACTGAGTTTGGTAATAACTGTGAACTCCCAGAAGGCAGTGGGGAGAGGAAAGTTCTAGACTTCTGAGGGAGAGAGATGAGGTTTATGAGTGACAAGAAGACAGACCGAGAGATAAGAAATCTGAGTTGAATCTTTCCAGGTAGCTGCTCACTACCTCAGGAACAGGCTGAGAGAGATAAGAGGTATTACTGCTGGAAGTTGATCATATGAAGGAACTCTAGTTGAAAATACAGTAGGTCTGCAAATCACCTTTGTCACAGATTCCTCCACTTGCTTTCCTCCATGCTGACAGATTTAATGTACTACAAAATTCCTGCGCACAGGTCAGCCCAGGACTGAGTGTAAAATATGGTAACGTTACCAGGGATAATATTGGTGCACCAAATGTTTTAGTTGAATGTTAATGTTAAGTGATTTACCTAAAATTGATTTATTGTTATTGAAGATTTTATCGCAATTGTACCTTATACTCACCAGTTGTATATTATATGTTAAATGCTATTGTGCTCTATGTTGATCAAATGAATATTTTGTTATTACCATTAAGCTGAAGGGGTCAGTGGCGCGGTGGCTTACCAAAATTATCTTTACCACATTATTAATAAACCCAAGTTGTTTGACCAATCCTTGTCCCTTTCATTGAAGAATTTATCTCACATACACACAAACACACCCACGCCTCATAGTGCTCTAAGTGTCCTTAATCTGAAACCACTGTCTCTAAGTGACACTCTGTCTTCACTCACTATCATACATATGCACACATCAGATTCTCCTATGTATCATTTGTTAGTTTATCAATTCACCATAATGACATTACCACTCTTCGGTTTACTCTCCCATTCATCAAAGTGCTGGTTAGAACTTTGTTTCACAACTCCAATAATATTATTTTTGTTGTATCTATTCTCTTATATTATTTTAAATAACAATTACTAATGATATAAGGTAGCAGATTCTCACCTACTTTGTCCTGCCCCAGTAGCCAGACTCTCCCATTCACTAATATGCTCCATCTAGGTGATTTAGATTAGTTAGCTTTAGCTCTCTGTTTAGTTTGCTGTTCTTGTCTGCTAGGGAGGGATGGGGGGGTGTTTATAGTCCTGCTCAGCTGATTGTTTCTAAAGCTAGGTACACACTACATGGTTTTCATCCAATAATCGGCTCAGTCAGCCGACATACAGCCACTCGTTCAAAAGTCGGGTCAGTGTGTGTAGTGACACGATGTTCGAAAGTCTGCCCAAATGAACGATTGTCGCCTCATTTGGTTGGTCATACCATTTAATATTTTCGTTACAATCTCATTTCCGCTGTGTAGTGTGTATAAACTTCCGACCGATGTGTACGAAATTGCAATCATTGCTCACGACAACATGGCTGTACAAAGTCGCTAAAGGGAAGTCCGCTCTTCCCTTTACCTTCTAAAACAAGACTAGTGTGTATGCAGTCCATGGGCCGAGAGATCAGAACATCGATCGCATGTAAAATCGATCGGCATAAAAAGTTGGTGGAAAATTCTGTAGTGTGTACCCAGCTTTAGTTTTCCTCTGCTATCACATTAACCCAATGTAGATAATTTATCAGCTTCTCACACATATTTCATACTGCTCCCGACTTGGCTGACAGGCTGTCCCTGTCTTTCACTGTGGTATAAATTATTTCTCTTCCTCGATGTTATCGGAAGCTCTCAAGATCCAGCTCAGTTGTGTGCAATCCTGTTGTTAAAATATTGTGCATGCATTCAGTGTGTCTCAGTTACCACTGTTGTACTCTTGGTAATAGTGGTAGTAATTCTAACAAAATATTTAATTATTTAGAAAAATGCAGTACTAAGCTGTGGAAGGGAGTTTAACCTGAGGATACATTTACTGCAGAAGTTAGGAACTAGAGATGCTCACTGACCCCCGTGTTTTGGTTTTTGTTTTGGATCTGGATTACCGTTGTGTTTTGGTTTTGGTTTTGCCAAACCGCCCTTGCATGTTTTGGTTTTGTTTGGTTTTGTTTTGCAATTTTCTTTAAAAATCAATGTTTTTGGGCATAAAATAACCTAATTTAGTGTTCCACCTGTTTTTTTGAATAAGTAAGGCAATTCTAAAGCTAATAAATTAGGAAGAAAACAGTTTAATCCCTGGTAGGCCGTCCTTAATTCTGCACACAAACCTGGTTGTCTTCCTCTTCATCTTAACCTATTTGCAATGCAGGCATCACCTTTGGGTGTATATTACACCCAACACTTATAGTTAAATATATAAATAAATGGACAAGGGCAGTTTGGTTTCAGTCTCTATAGCCCCCCTCCCCCCTCCACTTGTAGTTAAATAGAAAATAGCAGCCTGCATAGACTGAACAATGTAAAAAATAAATGGACCAAGGTATTTTGGTGGCTGTCTATGACCCCCCCCCACCCTCCACTTGTAGTTGAAAAAAAAAAAGCAGCCTGCATAGACTGTAGAATTAGAATATAATAATAAATGGACCAAGGTAGTTTGGTGGCTGTCTATGACTCCCCCAGCCCTCCACTTGTAGTTGAATAGAAAAAAGCAGCCTGCATAGACTGTAGAATTAGAATATAAAAATAAATGGACCAAGGTAGTTTGGTGGCTGTCTATGACTCCCCCTGCCCTCCACTTGTAGTTGAATAGAAAAAAAGCAGCCTGCATAGACTGTAGAATTAGAATATAAAAATAAATGGACCAAGGTAGTTTGGTGGCTGTCTATGACTCCCCCTGCCCTCCACTTGTAGTTGAATAGAAAAAAAGCAGCCTGCATAGACTGTAGAATTAGAATATAAAAATAAATGGACAAAGACAGTTTGGTATCTGTCTGCATCAGACCTTCTCTCCACTTGGAGTAAAATAGAAAACTATTCAGCCGTTATAGAGTCTAGAATATAAATAGAAATTGAGAACGGCAATTTGGTATCTGTCTGCATCATAATCATCAACATCATCATTAGTGCCCTTGTCGCCTACACAAATCTCCCCCTCATCCTCTTCTAATTCCAAAGTGGCATCCTCAATTGCTGTATCACCGGCTACACTCGGGCTGTTAAGGCACACATCAGCAGAACTGCTGAAAGGACCCTTCTTTATGGGTACACTGTCACTAACAGAATGCTCACGATTAGACATACCATTTGGTGGATGGACTCTCCACAGGGCTTGGTGTCATTTCTGTTTCAGAGCATACATTATCCTCTAATGCCTTACTGTTTTCTTGCAGCTCGGCTTAAACATGTAACAGTAGTTGTGCACCACTTTTAGACTCCAAATTACTTGGTCTTGCTTGGTCACGAGTGACCGTACAAGAAGAAGGCTCAGTAACATTTTTTGATCTGCCACTAATAGAGAAAGGTGAAGGCCTCATTCTTTCTTTGCCACTGCGTGTGTAGAAAGGCATGTTGGCAATTTTGTTTTTATCGGCAGTTAACGTTTCCTCAGTTACACTTCTTTTTCGCTTCAACACTGTAATTTTTTTTTTGGTGTGTGTTTTTTTGCTTGATTTCAAAAGACTGTGGTGTAGTTTGACATCACCTTTCCCAGATCATCATCATCATCATCATTTATTTATATAGCGCTACTCATTCCGCAGCGCTGTACAGAGAACTCATTCACATCAGTCCCTGCCCCATTGGAGCTTACAGTCTAAATTCCCTAATATAGACACACACTCACACACAGACAGAGAGGGAGACAGACAGACAGAGACTAGGGTTAATTTTGATAGCGGTCAATTAACCTAACAGTATGTTTTTGGAGTGTGGGAGGAAACCGGAGCACCCGGAGGAAACCCATGCAAACACGGGGAGAACATACAAACTTCACACAGATAAGGCCATGGTCGGGAATCAAACTCATGACCCCAGTTCTGTGAGGCAGGCATACTGGGAACACTACCATCAGGACTGGTGACAGAACCTGGTTGCTGATTCTTCTCATATGTGGACTGCTTTGAATCCATTATAATGAGGCCAAAGCACTTGTAGTGCTACAAATTGTTTTAGATACTGCTGACAGCCAGAAAAATTACAGTCAAACACTGGGGAATATGGGACACCCCAAAAGCACTTGGAGTGCTAAAAATAGTTTTTTATACTGCTGACAAATAGGACTTTTGACAGCCAGAAAAATTAATGCAAAAGAATGGGGAACACCCCAAAAGCACTTGGAGTGCTAAATATTTTTTTTTAGACTGCTGACAAATAGGACTTTTGACAGCCAGAAAAATTAATGCAAAAGCATGGGGAACACCCCAAAAGCATTTGGAGTGCCAGAAATTGAACAAAAACCCTCCTCTATCCTCCTCTTACTGCTGTAACAACTGGTATTAAGATTAGAATGGTATTGAATAGAAACAATAATGTGTCCAATTACTGCTCTGTCCCTGCGCTGATATAGCCTGTGTGACCTAATTCTGCTTTCTCCCTCTGTCAAATTGCGATGGCTTGCTGTGGAGGCTGGTATTTATGCTTTTCAAATCTTGCGAGAACCGAGCTCAGAAATACGAATGCGTCACAATGACGTTTTGCCTCGATTTTGATTCCGAACCGGCGGTAGAGTACCGAGCGTGCTCGGCTCGGTACTCGGATAGGCTAAACTCGAATGAATTCAGACCTCGGGGAACCGAGCCCGCCCATCTCTATTAGGAACCTGCATTGATCAGCGAGGAGTCCCGATCTCACAGTTAAGGTGGAGGGTACCTAATATTGTCTTCAGTTTTATTCATTGTAGGCTCTAATATGTTGTCTCATTTATTATGGATTAATCACAATCTGATAAAAAGCTATCATCATCCTCCAATCCCGATCTCATAATTGCTGCCAAGTGTAATTACTATTTGACATAGTCAAACTATTAATTATATTGCACTGTGGATAGGAAATTAGCTGATATTATTCTAGCATATAACCAAGTTTTTCACTAATCTAGAGGAGTAAGAGCACCTTAGTATAAACAATTAGGGTTGTCTGACCACTGCCTGATCTCATATCGGCATATAGCAGTTTTTTCGGTGAGTGTGTGACAGCTTAGTAAGAGGACGGTGAGTGTGTGACTGCAGTAAGAGGACTGTGAGTGTGTGACTGCAGTAAGAGGACTGTGAGTGTGTGACAGTGCAGTGAGAGGACGGTGAGTGTCTGACAGTGCAGTAAAAGGACGGTGAGTGTGTGACAGTGCAGTAAGAGGATGGTCAGTGTGTGACAGTGCAGTAAGAGGATGGTCAGTGTGTGACAGTGCAGTAAAAGGACGGGCTGTGACAGGCTGGCAAGCCCCGCAAAGATATACACCAAGCGGCTCATGTTTTCCGGCTGTAAGTGCCAATATTGTGTGCTCCCCAAATGCAGCTTCCAGTGCACACAGGATGGAGAGATATGTACACTGTTGTAAGGAGGGCTGTGCCATGTTACTCGCATTCACTGCATAACATTACCTGCTTGGTTTTGGGCACAGAAGACAGGCAAAACCCCTACCCTGAGAGCAACAAACTCAGAACTACAATTGTGGCAGAAAGAATGTTTCTTGTTCTGCGGTTAGTATAAGATATCTATACATGGGGACTGGTGGTCTAAATTAGAAATGAAAGTGGCATATTAATTTGGTTTAGTTTGAAAAACAATGTATTAATCACACATCTCTCCTAGCGGCATGTATGCAATCAGTGCAGAACCTCAAAGCACTTTAAAATCTCCTGCACCCAGCTCAGTGCAGTGAATAAATTAACTGATGTCACTGAGGGGCTGGAGGTTTAAAACGGCTCTGTAACAGTCGAGTCTGTCACCGCACATGGACCATTAAACTTTACAATGAGAACGGTGTTAGGGCTAGAAATGTTAGTGTGTGTCCCCCGTAACCCCAAAACCCCAGCCATCCACCCTGTATCCCACATATATGACTAATATCTCTAGCTCACTGAAGAAAATTTCATAGCGAGACACTGTCAGCCATATCTGTACTTGCAAGTGAAGCCACTCTGAGTACACCCAGCACACACCTCTATCTGACATGCGCAACATTAAGAAATCCCCTATCTTTAAAATGGGGCATATTTTACCAAATTGTAAAAAAACCTGTAACTTTCTCCAAGTTATGAATTCTCAAAGGCACTACTCAGCCCTAATAGCTTTCTAACAAAACAGACCCCATGTCTTAAAACCTCCTGTACACTGAGTTACGCTCTCCCGAAAAAAACGGAGAAATTTTGAAGTTTAGATTATTCCTAATTTTTCAGGTTTATTTTTTTTTCTGAAATTGGGATGTGGCACCTGTGGACAGTTCTCCATTTGCATGCTAAGTTTCAGCTTAATAGTTTCAATACTTTTTAAAATGTAGCCCCTCAAAACACCATGCCCCCCTCTCACTAATTTAACATTGTGGAATGTCGTTCATTAGATGCAACCGTAATATAAGGGCACGACTGTAATCGCCACTTAGACTAGATCTGTAGCTGGAGCAAGAGATTTGGCTGAAAAACAAGTACTCGAGAGATGACCAGAGGTTGAATTGGATGCTGCTGCGTGCCCTAGATTTTGACATGCCCTTACTGTACATTGACTACGGTATCTGCCCTTTCCCGCACACTGTTCCCTCCCTGAAATCAAAGGCTGTAGTAAGTGTACTTTGCACTTGAAGATGAATTGAACGTCACCGAACTCTGTGGCATATTATTTGGTTCTGGGCATGAGCAGAGTAATTTTGCAGATTATACACAAAAAATTGCCGTTTACGCTACTTAAGGAAATGAATGCCCCTCCAGAGTATGTTGGTGTTTTGCTCTCATTATCATTGGAGTACACTTTAATGTTCTGACATTATATACCCTTTGTTCTTATCACAAATAAGTGTTTATATGTTTTTAATATTTGCATTATAGGTCACCAGATTTTAATCCAATAAATTAGTGTGGGCATCAATGAAAAATTATATTTGGAAGGTGACTAAGTCAAAGAGCAGATAAAAGCTGCTGACATTTGTAGAATGACTTCTTTCTTAATAGCATCTTCCAATTCATCTGAATGTGCTATCCATTTCAATGCTGTGGCTGGTGGGCTACCATTAGGCCACCTGCATTTTTTTCATTTAAAATGTTCCTAATAGGCTGCTGAGCCGAGTCTTACCCCTCCCCCCCCACCCCAGGCTAAAATTGCCAACCCTCCCCTGAGCTTCACTGTAGATAGTGGTGAATGATTGTGACTGACTGAGATATGTAAAGCTAGGTACACACTACAGAAAAGTAAACGATTAACGATATACCAACGACAGAATAAATTAAAAGAATCCCGATCAGCATACCGATTGACGTGTACACACTATACACAATTATCATCAGATCTCTGCTCTTCATCTGTCAAAATTATCGGCTGCAAGGTAGTCCATAAAAGGCAAAAGTGACAGCTCAGGACTTAATTCATTGAGAGACATACAGCCCGGCAATTGTATTGGGCAGCCTGTCTTGACACAGCACTGTGCCGATTGCAGAACTGTAAGCTGGCCGTAAATTCAGTGTGACAGCTTTATCTCCGGCAGCTGAAGCTTAACCCCAAGAACGGACGCTGCTCTAATCTCCTCATACTGCGATTCCCATGCATTCTGGTCGCTTATCTTATCCGTTCCAGCCAGCACACAGAGGGTTAAGACTACATGTGCAGGGGGAGAGAGGGGGGAGCAGCCCGTACCATCATATCAGTCACTTCTCTAAAGCAAAACAGCCGCAGACAGTTGACAGAGACCGTGGATCATGACAAGATCAGCAGCAGGCAGACAAGGTGAATGAGACCTGTCACTCTGAGATACATTATTGGCCGATAGTCGGGTGAATTCATACACTGCAGGATTGGAAGGTGATTGGGCGGCAAAAATTAAACAGTACGACCAACCAAACGACACAACACTTTAGAGAGACTTTAGATCATTGTGTAAGTATACACACTACACGATATCTGATCAAACAGTCGGATGTCTGCTGATTTGTCCAATAATTGAACGAAAAACCTGTAGTGTGTATCCAGCTTAATTTAGAGTCAAATTGTTGTGTACTCTGGTAGATAGAAAGAACAAAAAAATGCGTGCTTGATGCTGTGATTATAACTATGTGATTAATTCTATCATGCACATGACAAGCACATTAACAGGCACCCATAAGTATCATACAGTAGCTCATACTTGCCAACTCTCTCGGAAAGTCCGGGAGACTCCCGAAATTCGGGTCAGTCTCCCGGGATCCCGGGCGAGCTGGCATTTCTCCCGAACCCCAATCTCACCAAGAATCGCGTCATTTGACGCGATTCTCGGTGAATCACGCCATTTTGGAGGGCGGGAGGGGTAGGGCGAGGCCAATCGCGTCATTTTGGCCCCGCCCCCCGCGACGTGAATTACGGTTTTTGCAGGGGGTGGGGCCAAAATAACGCGATTGGCCCCCTCCCGCCCTCCAGTCACGCCCCCTCTCCCGGAAACAAGTTTCCGGGAGTTGGTAAGTATGCAGTAGCTCCACTTCTTATTGAAAGCTGTTATTAAATCTCTGACTGACATAATTTATGTGCTGCACTAAGAACAATTTTGATTTAGCTAAAGAGATGCAATAATGTGTAATGTGAATCACAACTTATTGAAAAACATTTTAAAATCTTCCAATGCATGACTCGGTGCATAATATATTTTGATGTCTGCCAGGAAGCAGGAGTGTAAAAAATGGCCAGCCATGCATTTCTTTTTCTGGGTTCTGTGTTTAATGCACAGCTGCCAGAGCTGAAGTAAGGGGGACACAGGGGTCACTGTATGGTTCCTGGTGGGTGGCCCGTTCTCCGGGACCAGACACCTCACTTGATGTGGCTGCAGATCATATGATGCTTTCCTCTTCCCCCTGTGTGTCCGTCTCTTCTTGTGTGGGCTCACCTTCTCTTATATCTCTCACTGACAATGTCTCACATGGGATGTGCACCACATGACAGGTACACCGCCCATGTGTGCAGCTTACAAGTGAGACAGAATAGTGGCCTCTCCAATGCAGCCAATATTGTAGAAGGTAAGTGTGAGGGAAGGAAGGGAGTCTTAATATAATGTAGGTGGGAGGTAGGCTATTAATTTAATGGTGGATAGTGGGTGGGGGCTAATTATTTAATTGTGGGTGCCACTAATCTATTTGGTGATGGTGGGGCTATATAATTTAATAATGGAACCTATTAATTTAAAGTGGGGTGATGGGAGAATTCATTTAATGCTGGGGTGGTTTGGGGGCTATTAATTAATTGTGGGACTGAGTTGGGTAGAAGGAGGACTATTTATTAAATATAAATTATTAATTGTCGGGGATGGTTGTGGGAAATGGATATATTTATTAAATGTAAATGATTTTAATTTATTGCCGAGCTGTTTAGAGATAGGGAAATAGTTTTATTTGATAAATGGGAATACTACTAATTTAATGCTCTAGCTGGTTCTGAAAAATAGCTCTATTATTACATGTGAACTAGGGAAACCTGGCAATAACCACCGTAGATCACTTATCCTCGCTTTGTTTACAACAAACATGCCAAGAGGCCACCCTTGAGAACATTGACATGGTGGGACCCTTACAGGGCACCCAAAGCATGCAGTTCAAAGATCCTACAGTCAAAAATATTTTTTCCACAATCAACGTATAACAAAAACAACTGGTACACCACTTGCATTGAACATGACATATTTGCCACAATACTACTTCTTTGGGTCCTATGGACGTGCAATGTGTGACAGAAAAAAATGGAACAGATTCAACGGACGTGCCAAAAAGATGCTGCCTATATTTCCCTAAAAGCAATCACACCCAATATGCTTGATAAACAGATACAAAGTAAAAAGAGAGGGTGAGATTGGGCGCTTCCTTTCAATATGGACAGGAATAAATATAAAATCATTATACACATCTATATATGACTTAATATTGTTCAAAGAAAGTCTCTAGAAAAACAATACAACATTAAATTGTTCCGCTTCTTTCAGCCCATATGTGAATCTACTCACTAAATAAGGATGCTCATTGAACATATAATGATCTCCACAGATTCTAGCTATGAATCTATTCAGAATCCAATCACCTTTTTTTTTTTTTTTTTTTTAACTTCAATAGTATTTTTATTATTAATTTATCAAAAATTATGGGGTACAGAAAGAAGAAAGGGATGGGGGGTAAGGAAAGGACACAAAATTAAAAGGGGAAGAGTTGAGGGGGTACATAGTGGGGGGAACACATTAAACAATTCTGCTGTTAAACCATATTGAACACATGAGGGAGGGAACCTAATAGGTTCCCTTCCAATTCGTGAAAGTTACACTGGTCGAATGGTCACCATGGAACTACTAATAGGGACATTGGGGAACTTCGCTAAGTGTAGGAGATGCAGGTAGTAAGTCAGAGTCTATTCGGTCTGGACGCGCTCCCTCTCCGTCCGTAACATACACATGCTGAACCACTTCATTATCGGGGACGAGGTGGCAGTGGAGTAGGGCACCCCCTCTGTCTCCATTTCAAAGATGAATTGCACCTTGGCCACTACTTTCGATATCAAGGGTATCTGTGTTGACTTCCAACCTTGAGCTAAGGAGGCTCTTGCGGAAATCAGAATATGACTAAAGACATATTTAGCATGTGATGGAAACTGAGGGCGGTAATGCTGCAGCAACGCAACCTCCGGGGTAGGAGAGAGATTTTGTCTAGTAACCTTATTGGCTAGCTGGAAGATTTGTACCCAGAATGACTGTATATGGGGACAATTCCAGAATATATGCATCAAATCCCCCAGTATATTGCATTGCCGCCAGAAAAGTTTCGACTGGGAAGGCCACATTTTATGAAGTCTAGTTGGGTAAGATACAATCTATTCCAATCACCTTTTAAGACTGTTTCAACACTGTCTTATATGTGATTAAAACAGTCACATATAAGTAATTAACCAAGGCGTTTCCTGGTCTCCGATCCGTAGATGTAGCTTTCCCCTTATACAGCGTGACTCCTGGTATCCTGTGTGCTTCCAATGTCTCACACGATCATGTTATTAGGAATCCATATGCATGTATGCATATGCGAGTTTGAAAAAGTGGAGATGTTGCCTATAGCAACCAATCAGGTTCTTGTTGTGATTTTGTAGAATGTACTAAATAAATGATAACTTGAATCTGATTGGCTGCTATAGGCAACACCTCCAGTATTTCACAGTTTGAAAAGAAAATATACCCCTAGGTGTCGCAAAATATTGTCACAAAATATCACCATACGTACCTCAAACTTGTGATGAACAGCACCATATATTTTACAGCTGTATGGTTCGTGGTCAGATAACTCAGCAATAATAGCTTTGAAACATGCAAAGGCAAATGCAGAGATGTAACTGAGGATATTATGAAGATAATGAGTATGTAATTTGAGGGTATTTGTCAAAAACAGTTCTGCTAAATATGGTGGAACAATCACGTCAGGCAATGAAACCTTTCCATTCTGAGAGCAGTCTGAAAAATGTCCGTTAATCTCCTCTACCAAAAAATGTAGGGCACCACAGTTCACGCCCACTTCAAAAAAGTAGCCCCCAAGTAGAATTCAAATCCCTAGTACACAAAGTGGCTGTTAGCACAATGATGCATTATACTCCATGAACCAGAGCTTTGTCTGCGTGAGGAACTGTAGTCTTTTTCCAATGCCTTAGCCTAAGTGTTACACCCATGACACTGTGTGCACAGTTAGAAGTATCTGATATGATCTAGTCCATATTGACTTCAGGAAACATTTCCATTGATACACCTTGATGTAGGCTCAGTCCTCAGATTCTATAAAGTGACATGGTGATCAGGTTCCTTTCCTTGGGTCCCATCAGATTTCTCAGTGAAAATACTTGACACATTTAAATTGTGTCTTATAGTAACTCAAAATAATTTCATCAGTTCATTGCAGGTCAAGAGCTGAGAAAATTGCTGATGGAGAATATGGCCATAGTTCAGTCTTTCTGTTAGTGGTAGATCTCATGCTCATTTGATTTATAGAGCTTTTATATTATATATTGTGTCATATTTCTTGATCTGTTAAATGCATACCTTTATGTGAATTTATCAAAAGAACAAAAGTGTTGTAAGTCCTTATGCTTAACAATACAAATCTAGTTATATCTAGTAAGATAGAATTTACCACTAACTGAATTCAAAACCTATCAGTCAACCCTTTGAGTAACTTTTTGCTGACTGTGGTAGTATCTGTAGTAGTATCACACAGGTAGACATCAACTTACTTTGTGTATATATAAACAGTTACCATAACATATTCATAACATCTTTTTTCATCTGTATTAAATTCATTTGCAGATTTTCAAATATGTTGGAAGGCTATTGGGCCATAGATATGAATGCTCAAAGTATCCTCCTTTGCTTGGATAATATTCTATAAACTGCGCACAACCAAACCAGGCTACATGAGCTAATTAACAGCAGCAGTAAGACCAAGGTATCCCTCCTTGACTAGTCGATTATACGGAAACATAGGGTGTCTCTTTGCGCTTTTATTAGCCTTCAGATAGTATTAGGTGTCAAAGATATATATATATATATATATATATATATATATATATACACACAAACCAGTGATAATACAGTTATGCTGGAAAAATAGCAAGGTGATACATAAGAGCTATAAACTTTGCCAACAATGATGACAAGACAAATGGCACTTCGAAGAGGAAGGTTAAAATATCAATGTTAATAGTTCTGTTAATTAAAGCTCAAATGGATCCGTTGACTGGAAATGAGAGATAGTCATATCATAGTTGATTAATATTGCTAGTTGTAATTGTCCCAACTGTAGATAATTTTGCCATAAAATCTTGAGGAGTATATATTAACTTGATGGGATGTTCAGTTAATCAACAACGTCACACAGAATTGTATATAGACCTAAAAAAAAAATGGATCACAAACTCAACGAAAGAAACGGAACATGGGTATATTAAAGTACTTTCATCGTTTTCCAATAAGCATTGTCTATGCGATTTGTGTGGTTCCAAAGCACAAGCAATTTATTTAGCAAAAGCAAACGTTTAGCAGTTCCATAAATAAGTAAAGTACAGCCGATACATGATACATCCTTCAGTCCTGAAGACTGTGGTCAGTGTGACTGCTTAGCTGCTTCCAGGGAGCTGTATATATACATTTAGTGATACAGTGAAGACAATACAGGTGACTTGGCAAGTTTCCATAAGTTCAGGCTCCAGGAAGGTCCAGTGTAATGCAGTCCATAGGTCAGTTCAAGCAACCCCTTCCAAGGGTGGGGGTCTGCATTCCAAGGGTGGGGGTCAGCTCTCCAGATGATGCATACTTAGTTTTCCCGCCAAGAACTGGTTCAGACTGGTCTATTAGCATTACACAGACAATATCATTCTGATCATTTATTCCCTATCATCGATAACTCACACATGCAATGTGCGATCCTCGATCCTTTCGGCGAATGAATCGGACAACTGCGGATAAATAGGGGATTTGAATGATACCAAACATGAAATGCTTCCCCTGACCTGAACTTTAAATATCACTAAACTGTACATATAAACCAAATAACATCTGCTCATAAACGAGTGTGGAGTGGAACCAATATTAATCTGAAATATATATATATAAGAATGTGTAAGTGTGAGGGTATGCGTGCGTGACTTATTGTGCGATTACGCCATAATACGTGGCGTACGCTTCGCAATCGCATGGTAAAACAATATTAATCAATATACTTTCTTTCATCCAATTATACGACTTTGACAGCTATAAATGCAATAACTTTCCATGGCCCAAAAACAATGGACTAGTGCAGATGATAAACTAAAATCACTTTTTTAAAATATATATAAAAGACAATCTTGTCACATTTATGCATTTAAGAGATAGACAATCTTAAACTTTCAACTAATCCAGAGGAAACATAGCTCGAAAAATAGCGAGACCGAGATTCTCGCCCTGTGTTGTCAGGCTAAACAGGTCAGAACTATATAAAAAAACCTATAACAACACGGTAAGCAAACAAGATTAAAGACTGGTGATATAAATATAGCAGCTACGTATTGATAAACGGCTCACCGTGAATAGTAGCCAGGCAATTTTCCTGAGAGCGCTGCTCGTGTTGCTATGTGGTGTGATAGTCCGAGTGCGTTCCAGCATGAAACGCATGGACGTCACTTCCTGGCAACTGTGTAGAGATTCGGCATACAGATGTGTGCAGACACGTTCCAACGCGTTTCGTCTCACAGGGAGACTTTCTGAAGGATAAGATGGTCTAATTATGCAGTTTTTATATATACACCTGTCTAAGATGCCATTGGACAGCATGTATGATAATATTTATTAAAGATATGTTAGCGGAGTGTGTTATGTTTTGGTTACCCCAAGCTAACAAGCCTAAGATAAATACACAGTACTTGAACTGGGGGAAAACCTGCTGCCCATGGCTGTACCATAGGTAGAACTGGTCTTCATACCAAAAATAGTTATGAGTGAGGATGTAGTGTATATTGGTCAAAATGAAATCAACCTGTTCAGAATCAAGGCTATTGTCTTTACTCAAGCTAATCATATTAAAACAAAACATGTGACCAGCATTTGGCTAACAATAGAAGGTCAAAAAATGGGTTTTTATCATTATGGGAGATGTCATAACTGCAAACTACTGAAGTACACGAGCACAAGACCCACCACTCTTGAATACTTTGTGATAGGAAGAGACAGCGCAACTAGAGACAAAGGAGCAAAGTTAATTTTAAGTGCTATCCTTTTTGAAGTGAAGTAAGAGATAACTTATGCTGGGTACACATTGCAGAAAATTTCTCCGATGCCATATCATTAGCGATTTTACCAATGGCTGGAAAAAAAGTCCCAATCATCATGTCGATTCATGCGTACACACTAAACATGTTTTACAAGATTTACCTTCAGGTTTGTGCTCTTCATCTGTCATAACCATTGGATAAAAAGATTATGACTCTGGACACTCCATAGACATCTATGGACACTGCCAATCGTGAGTACATACATACACACTGTAGAATTGGAACATCGTTGCATCGCTGAACAAGATTTTTAGTCTGGCTTAAAAATAAAATGATACGATACAATGTTTTTTGGAACGATAATCATTCATTGTTGATGCATACACACTAATGCGATATCGGGCCGAGTGGTCTTTTATCATGTGATTAGCCAGATAATCGGCTGAAAACCGTGTAGTGTGTACCTAGCCTTAAATGCAGTTATGTTTTATCTGCTTTTTCTGGATAAGGTAACTGTGTGACAGGATTAAGCACAGAGAATTTGTAGATTATCATTGTTATAATTATCTTTTATTTATAAAGTGCCACAAATGGTCCACAGAGTCCTACATAAAATTTATAGTAGTATACAATACACAGATAACAACAATCCATAGTACATAGTACATCCATAGTACATTATATAATACAGATTGCACATGCAACTTGGTAATGCAGATCAAACTATTTACATGACAGTGAAGAAATATGAAGGTAATTTCCAATGTGAAATAGACCTGTACATAACAATACAGGGCGAGGGAAGCCAGACTGTATTGAGGATGATGCAATAGTAGAAGGAGAACAGGAGTAAAGTGCGCCCTGTTTGTAAGAGTTTACATCCTAAAGGAAAGAGGAAGACACAAATAGATAGGGTGGTAAGATAAAATCAGGTGATGAAAAGAGGAATAAAGTTCATTCTTAGCTAGCCTTTTGGCTAAAATGTGACGTGTTTTAGTTATTTTTTAATCAAAACATTTTTAATAGAATTTTTCACAGGGTGCAGACAAAGAAAAAAAGGACAAAGGGTAAACAGTAAGAGGGGGGATTGAGGTTACTCAGTTGAAACATGAGGTATAAACAGTCACAGGCATTTGTACATAAGATATATTAAGCAAAAAACTGGCACCATACTCAAAACGATCTAACATGCCGGATCAAAGCAAAATTCTAAACATCTGTAGGTCTCACACAGGAATTAGCTCAGGGGCTTGAGGGGATTCAATTAAATAAAGTACAAGAGATGTGGATGGAACCACAGGGTCAAAGTCAGAGCAAGCTGAATCAACCCTTCTAGTTGAGTATTCATTTAAACCACTTATTTAGGGGGTCGGAGGTAGAAGAGGAGTAAGGCACATCAGTAGTCTCCATGCTGAAGCTATACTGGATTTTAGAAATAATCTTACCCAGAGAAGGGAGTTAGTGACATTTACAATGCTGAGCTATTGTGGTCCTAGACACAATCAGAATGTGTCCAAGGACATACTTATCCTTCCAGTGGAACAGACACAAGGTAGACATGTAACAATGCTAGGGCTGGGTCTGGTGCTAGTGACTATCTCAGAACAATTGATATAAGATTCCAACTTCCCTTCAGAGAGGTTGAAAAACTGGGCACACTGCCAGAAGGTGTGCATAATATCTCCAACCTTTGAACACAGACGTCAACAATATTTTGACTGATTTGACCAGATCCTGTGAAGCTTGACGGGTATAAGCGATGAAACAACTTAACCTGCACTTCGGTATTTTTCATGCATTTTAATATGTGGTGTGATGTGAGATATATCCTTTCCCACTGATGGGGGGAAGGTAACACATAGGTCCTCCTCCCATGGTAACTGGGACTTTATTCCTTCTCTGCCACCACCTCTGGTCAAACTGTCTTAAATAGAGGAGAGGGGTAAATCCAAAGTCTGAGAAACCTTCAAAACATTACATACCCAATGTTTAATTCAAAACCATTTAAATTTGTCTCTAAGTGGACACCAAAACGTTCTTGCAGAAGAGGAAATGGAAGAGGCATGGTCTGCAAAAATAAGTCTTGAAGCGTAGACAGCCCCAGAGGATACCAGATGAAAAGGTTCAAATCAGGAATTAATTTAGCTATAGCACAAAATGATATGTTTCTGATGGGGAGAACCAAATACTCAACAAGCATGATCAACCTATCCCAGACACGTAAAGAGTCAGAGATAGAGGAGAGCAACACGCAAGTTATAGGTCTCATTTTCCTGGGTGTCTACAGGAGGTCAGTCAGGGGATTGTCCTGATGCATCACTGTTGCATGATCGATCCAGTGTTTATAGAAAGGGGGGGACCAGTCCCTAACTTGTGACAGAATACACGCCTTCTGATATTAGGCAAGATTAGGCAGTGTCAGGCCTCCACAACATTTAGGTGGAGTCACATGCTTATAAGCTACCAGAGGGTGCTTTTGTTTCAATACATAGGTAACCATGATACTAGTATACCTGTCCAAGAAATATTTAGGAGCTACATAGGGGATCGTACAAAACATGTATATTAATTTAGACAGTAGCATCATCTTAAAAGCCGCGATACAGCCCAGCCAAGAGACCTCATGGTTAATCCAGTTCTTATTCAAACTAGTAAGTTGGATAAGCATCGGTGTGTGGTTACCCTCAAAATTGTTAGTAATGGAGGAAGATGCCTTGATCAGAAGTATCTCCTACTGGAGTAACTACAAAAAAGTGCAAAATAGGAGAGCACATTTTTATGTAAGTTTGCATTTTTATTTACAAGTAGAAATGACAGCTCCTTTGCTGGCTATAGCAGTGTGCTGGGTGATTTTTCTCTGTTTGTTCTTTTTAGGATAACCCCACCCTTTCAAGCACCTGCTATGAGCCTATAAATTGATTTAACCACTTGAATCTCCGCTCCCCTACCACCACATCTACCTGTTGCACTACTTCCCTCGTCTCTGACGCATCAAGAGTGGGTTTATCACTCTTTCTTCCCACCCAAGAAGTCATGGCTGGCTGCAAAGGAGTAAACAGACCTAAAGTTCCTGTAGTCAGCTCTCCCTCCTCAAAAACCAAGTCTCCACTGTTTAGCGTTAAAATGTTAAGCGGTTTCAGCACACTGCCATCCTAGAAATCCGGGCCCGAGTTCTCCTTCACAAAACATCCGAAATAATTTGGTATAAGAGTTGAAGTACATAGGTGCTTCTCACTGCTCATGCTCACCTCCTTCGCCTCTGGCGCATCAGGAGGGAGCGTTCCCTCCACAGAGGGAAGACTAACTAGACTGGGGAACCCAGTGCCAAATCCTGGGTGCAACTCTGTTGGAATCTCGGTTGCAGTACCCAGGTTTAGGAGGTTACAGGATCACTCCGACTCTCTTCCCGCCAATGTAACACATCATCAGGCCCGGTGGTGACAACATGCTGGGCCTCCTCTGTTGTTATCCCGGCCAGTCTAACTTAACTTGGGTCCTCCCCCGGTTGTACATGCTGGACGTGTTCAACCAGGGTTAAGGTGTTATCAAACTTGTTTCCTCAAAAATACTTTAGGCACCTATGGCAGTGTGAAACTGCCACATCTGAGGAAAATGTTAAAACCTGTGATTCAGGAGGAAGTTTCATACACTCCTCAGAGGGGAGAAGTTTGGCCCTATTTAACACCACTCCACAAAAGGAGCTTATATATGCTGAACTTTCTGCATTAATTTAGTTTGTTACCTGTATTACTGTTTTATGTTGTGGATCCTCTCAATAAAGTTCCTGTTTGACCCTGACTCAAGGCTTTGGCTGGTGACTTGTTAACCCACTACAGCACCCAAACCAGCTAAAACATTAAATCTATGTGTGATGAAATGAGGTGATACTGAACTGAGGACCTTTTTAATTCTTCACCCGTTTCTCACAATTTAATGTACATTTTAATCTTTGGCCCAGTCAAAGCGAGAGCATCAGTGTATTATGTGTATTGTTATTTCTTGCTATTAGGTACATTTTGACCTTGCTATTATCTGCAATATTGTATGTACTAGAAATATAAAGCATATTGCCATATTGTGTGAAAATAACAGGAGAACAGAAGATATTTTGCTTGTGTTAGCTAATGTAATTAGCATTTGTCTCAAATGTTCATTGTTATGAGGTACATCTTAGATTTGGTTTACTATCAGAACAATGTCTGAGTTAACTACATTAACATTTAATTAGCTAGGTCAACAGGCAATCTAAGACATAATTAGGTTAGAACTTCTAGATGATATGCAATGTGCCTCCACAGTAATATACTGGCTGAAATAGCATTGGGAAATGTATTAATATGTATCAATATAAATGTTATTGTAGCAAAATGTATCACAGACTCAGATTGTATAATGCTGCAGATACAATGTGTCAAATGTCTTATTATTTCATGCAAGAGTGAAGTGTCATTCCCTGATGTAATATTGTAATCCTTTGTTTAGTGTATCCAGCCAAACAGCTAATTCAGTCAATCCATTCCATTGTATAATTAAGGTAACAGAGATGGTATGTCTAACAGTTAAGGTGTCCACTGATAGACCCCTGATGAAAGGGGGAGGATTGATACATCGGACCCTACTCCCTGCATATACAGCCAAAAATATAAGGAGAGCAAGATACCAAGAGTGCTATTATAGCTTGGAGGATCCTGGTGTACAAGACATCAGCAAAAAGGACTTTGGGCAGGCATTTTATTGTCGCTGGAGGAAACCCTACCAGGACAGGGTCTATGTGAGCCTGTATCCCAGGCTGGGCAACATGGTAACTGTCTAGCTAAACGGTAGTGGTAATATTGTGGGAGGATAAGACTCTGAAAGAGACTGAGATTATTACTTTGGATGTGCTGACTGCAAGAGGCTGCTGAAGCATACATGCTACCATTTACCCTGTAACTTGTGAACGTCTTGTGGTGTTGTGCTGTCATAATAAAGCCTTATTTTGGTTATACTCTGGTCTACCCGAGTGAGTTAAATCCCACAGAGGGTAACTGCCATCCCAGCTAAGAGTGGTATCCTCACAAGTGGCATTCACATTTAGCAAATAGGCTTACTTCTAATTTGCACCTAATTAGGAGATTATAAATACCCCCATTACATTAATAAATACCCCCTCCCTCACACACTACAGCAATCAGCTACACCCTCCACATTAGAGCAATCAGCAAAACCACCACATTACAGCAAAACTCCCAAGTTAAAAAAGGAGTAAATGTTCTTCGGGACAAACCATGTTACAATGCAAGGGGTGCAGATTAGTTTAATATTATATTAATATTATATTATTAAATACTGGCTGTTTTCATCATGTAGCACACAAATATTTGATAGCTTTATTTTTTTACACTTAAATTTAAAGTTAATCTAGGACATGCCCTACCCAAACTATAAATCTGTCACATTTTAAATTTACTTCCCCCTTCAATGCAACATGGTTTTGCCCAGGTGCAAAGTTACTTCTTTTTTATGCTTTGCTCTCCTTAATGACTCAGGCCCTTAGAGTATTGGAGAGAAGAGGCTAACTGATAGGGTGTGGGAGATTATACTGCAGGAGCAGAGCAGTCCTAAAAGTGTCAGTGTGAAGAAATAATCAGTGTGGTAGTGGTAGTCATTGGCAAAACAGAGGGAATGGAAAAGAGTTGGGTACAGATGAGGTTTGTGATGTAATGGGGGAGGATTGGCGAAGGGCTTTGTAGGTGATTATGAGAAATTTAAATTTAATTCAATGAAGCAACAGGCAGAGAGGTACAATGAGCACCGGGAGCGAAAAATAAGAAGGGCAGTGGCATTGATGGTAGACTGAAGAGGGGCAAGGTGGGATTTGGCTTGGGCAGAGAGAAAGTGGTTACAGTAATCAAGGCGAGCGATGATAAAAGAGGGAATAAGACTAGCTTCCATGGTGAGAAAGGGGTGGATTTTGGATATATTTCAGAGGTATTTCAGAGGTAGAAGCCCCAGATTTTGGAGAGGGACTGAATGTGAGGTTTGAAGAAGAGGGAGGAGTCAAGGATGACCTTCAGGCAGCGGAATTATGTGACAGAGAAAAAGGTAGTGTTAGCAACATAGAAAGTGGGGGAGTGAGGGAACCCTGGAAGGAGGGAAGACAGTCGTTTCAGTCTTCAACATATTAGGTTTAAGAAAGCGCTGTAATATCCAAGATGAGATAGCCAAAAAACAGAAGGAGACACAAGTGTTGAAGGAAGGGGAGAGGTCAGTGGAGGGAAGATACATCTGGGTGACATCAGCATACAGGTGGTACTGGAGGGCAAAGGAGCTGATAAAGGAGAAGTGTCCCTTAAATTTAGCTGAGAGAAGGTCATTATTGACTTTAGGAGAAAAGTCTCGGCGCTAATGAATTGTCGCATTGCAATGGATTATTGAATAACATCTGGGAGCCTCCCTGGGGAGGTGGGTGTGACGTAATGATGCAAACGCATCATTTTACAGTGGAGGGCGGGGCCAAATGCCGTGATTTCTGGAGAATCGAGGCATTTTGGTCCCGCCCCCCGGGGGGCATATGGCATACTTGCCATACTCTCCCGGGAGTCCGTGAGACTCACTCGAAATGCGGGAGTCTCACGGACATTCCGGAAGAGTTGGCAAGTATGCAGTAGGGTATACATGTACCTATGAAGGTATTACTAGTGAATGTACATGAGCGTTTATTGGCTCCAAATGGGTAGTGACATAACACTGGCAATGGCCAATGGAGAACCTAATGTAAGAAAGAGGAGGAATGTGACCATTATCAAATACGCACAGTTAATATTTTTCCATCATACTTTAATATTAATTATGTAGTAAAATTGTAGTAAAACTGGGTAAAATTGAAGAACACTGTGCTAACTGATTAACCCTCTGTAATGTTTAGAATAACTACATTGCTAGTGTGCTTTAGGGGCATGCTGGAAGCAATAGAGCAGTCACTCATTACTGCCTCCATTTTATTGACATATCCTGGGGGTTGGGGGCAGGGCCATTTTAACAATATTATGGGCCCCCGGGCAAAGCAATGCACCAGGGCCCCTAGATATAGATATAGATATAGATATATAGATGTATACAGATACAGATATAGATATAGATATATAGAGATAGAGATAGATAGATAGATGTACTTGCTCAGTGACCCTTGAAGGTTTTTTTTGCAGGTTTTTTTTTTTGCAGGATTATTTATTCTCATTAAGAGCCATGCCTATGGGGCCCCCGGGCAGCTGCCCATCGTGCCCAATGGAAAAGATGGCCTTGGTTGGGGGTAGCAGCTCTTTATCTCAGATATTGAGTGTAATAAAAGAAGTTGTTGTTTTTACAAGAATTGCAAAAGTTGGGGGCAGGAAGGAAGGAAGGGTCTTAAGGCACAGCAGCTGGAAAAACAAAGTGAGCTGACTGAAGACTTAGACAAGTGACAGTCAGCTCATAACCAGCTGCAAAGAATTCGACTTTTGGGACCATTTCCTGTGACAAGGGCCGCCATCAGGGGGGTATGGGGGGTACTGTTGTACCGGGCCCGGGCTCACCAGGGGGCCCGGTACAACAGCTCAGCACAGACTTACCTGGGGCCCACCGCTGGTCTCCGCTATTCTGTCTTCTGCGATCCGATCGCAGGGGTGGAGGAATCATTCCCCCTGCGATCATGTGATCTGTCACAGGCAGAGCACATGATCGCAGGGGGAATGAATCCTCCACCCCTGCGATCGGATCCTGGTGCCTGGCTGTCACGGTGACCAGCGGCGGGCCCCAGGTAAGTATGTAATATGTGTTGCTCATGGGGGGGGCGCTCATGGGGGGGGTGCCCGCTCATGGGGGGGGTGGCACGGGGGGCCCGTACTGGGCCCGATTTTTTCTGAAGGCGGCCCTGCCTGTGACTATGATACTGCAGTCATTAAGGAACGTATATGTTGGTTTTGTGCATATCATTCGCAAATGTCTCAGAACCGGACCATACGTAACAGAGCGCAGTCACATCCAAGTCAGCTTTGTGTGCTAACAACACTTACTACAACCTACGATTTAGGGGAGTGAACAGGGTCCGGAAATGGGTGGATTCACGTAGGCAATATACAGTAAGGAGCGTTCCCGTGCAGTCACGTCCAAGTCAAACTTAGGCACACAGAGAAGTATGCTGGTTTTCTTCCGCATCTCTTGCTCTAAATGGAGGGCTAGTTTAAGTTCTGAATGCTACTGCTGAGGGCTGAGTATCTACATGAAAACGTGTTTGCAATCAGGAGCAACTGTAAAAATGTATTTTATGTACAGGAAACATAAAGGACAGCCTAATAAATGGTTTTCCAAGGGAAAAAAAAGTATATATATATATAAAAAAGAAATTTAAAATTTCCGGTTCCATAGACATAAATGACTATATTATTGACATGTATTAATTGTTTAATATTATTTTTTTCTGTATGTTCTTCCGAGATAGGTATTGTGCGTATCCTGCAGTTTCTGGTCTAGTAGAACAGAGTAAACCTACACCCGTATTCAACACCACACGTATCTTTAGATCTATTCCTTGCTGACTTCTTGCGTATGCAAAGCCGTTTTACATGATGTTTAAAACAAACGCACAGTGCATTCAATATACGTGCCTTAATGACTCAGGCCCTGTGTGTGTTTTCCTTAAAGCGAGGATCTAGTCACCAGTTGCTGTGGCAAGGCAAGTGAGAACATAGCATTTAAAAAAAATTCTAGTTTTCTATGTCCATATTTCCTAGAAACCAGACCTGCAGCAGAAACTCAGAATAGGCACTCTTTTATGATATTGGGTTTTCTCAGGCAACCTGGACTACAGTGTGATTTCAATTGATCTATATAATAAAAGACCCTGATATGTTGCTGCCTTTTTATGTGCTTTAAATAAATGTTATATGGTTAGTTACTGTGTATTACCCTTAATAAAAAAATCTTTGCATTGTGGTATACCTGCCAAGGCCTGAACCTTATTCTGAATAGTACAAAAATGGGGTAGTAAAAGGGCTGTGTGCAGTAGTGAACTAAGAGCCTCTAAAGTGGATACTTTGAGCTGAAATGACCTGGGCTACAATTCACTCTGTCTGTATTCCTGTGTTGCCAAAGTGTCTATCCATCCTGTCAGTATGCCACTCAGTCCTGTCAGTGAGTTTTTCTGTCACGTCACTGTGTCTCCTAGCTTTGTCTATGAGTCTGTTTCCTTGTCCTGGCCAGGGCTGCCAAAAGGAATTCAGGGCCCCGGTACAACAACTTCATAGGGCCCCCCTTATAGTTGAGCATGGCAAAAAAAATTGCACCGCATTCTTATGATTGGGGGTGTGGCTATGTAGCATTGGGGTGGCTAGCAGGTGAAAAGTACTAGGCCACACTCCAAAAGAAAAAAATCCTGCATTGTTGTGTACACCATTGGCACAAGGATGCAGTGCCTGCTCGCCGGAGCACGACATATTTCTCAGCACTCCTGACTTTCAGAACATCTAGCAACATTGGACAGAACAGTCACCAAAAATTAGGATTGTCCCACCAGAATCACAATATTTCACAGACTCTCCTGCTCGTTCCTATCTGTTTTTGTCACTTTCACCACCTGTGGCTGCTGATTTCTTTAGTTGTGGTTTGTCTGGATCCTGGAATGTTGGGGGCTCTATTTGGAAAAAAAATGGGTACATTTAGAAAATTTAAACCAGCCCCGGCATTAAATAAATAGCACCCACGAGTAATAATTAGACCTTCCTCCAGTCCCAACATTAAAATAATAGTATTCCCATTTAATAAATAAGTCTATTTCTCTCTCTGCAAACAGCCCCAGCAATAAATTAATAGTATTTACATTTCATAAATTTACTTATTTCCTGGAACCATCACTGCCATTAAATCATTCATAGTCACGTTTAATAAAGAGACCACATTCTTCCCAAATTCACCCCCACATTCGATAGCCCCCAAACCACCCCTTCTTAAATTAATAGTCCACACTATTAAATTGCCACACCATCACCCCACAAACAAAATAACACCCATTAATTAAACGCCACCTACCTCACACACATTACATTGCCACAAGCACCCTGTGCCATCACACACACTACATTGCCACAATCCCCTGTGCCATCACACACACATTACTGTGCCCTTTTATCACAACCACACAGTGCCCCCTTAAGATCACATTCTGCTTTTCCCCCCTTCACCTGGCACCCTTTCATAGTGATGAAAGGGGGGTAGCATGGAACAGAGTGCTGTTCCATGCTACCCCCCTTCATCACTCTGTGCCATACTGCCCCCATCTTCTTCATCAGTGTGCCATGCTGTTCCCCCCTCTCCTTCATCACTGTGTCATGCTGTTCCCCCCTCTCCTTCATCACTGTGCCATGCTGCCCCTCCCACTCCTTCATCACTGTGCCATGCTGTTCCCCCCTACCTCTCCTTCATCACTGTGTCATGCTGCTCCCCCCCACCTCTCCTTCATCACTGTGCCATGCTGCTCCCCCCTCTCCTTCATCACTGTGCCATGTTGCCCTCCATCTCCTTCATCACTGTGCATTATGCTCCCCCCCACCTCTCCTTCATCACTGTGCCATGCTGCTCCCCCCACTTCTCCTTATTCACTCTGTGCCTATTTCTCTCACTCCCCCCCCTCTCTGCCTCCGTTCCTTTACTTACTTTCTTTCATCTCTTTTCTTATCTTCTCTTCTGTCCTCTGTCTTCCGTCTTGGTCCTCTCTGCGCCGCTCCTCACTGAATGTCGGACGTGACTTGATGACGTTACGCCCGACACTCAGTGCGAACGGAGCAGAGGGGAAGGAAGAGGGATGTCGGCGCCGCGATCATGATGATGTGAATATTTGGGGGGTAGGGGTTTTCTCAAGAAAAAATAATTAAAGAAAAAAAAATCAAAATAAACCAAGGCAAAAAAAAAGAGGAAAAAGAAGGGCTAGAGTAAGGGCCCCTGGCAGACCTCGGCCAGGGTATTTAGTACCCGCCCCCCCCTCTCGGCGGCCTTGTTCCTGACAGTGTATCTGTAGATTCTTTTAGTGTGTTTTCTAGTCCTGTCATATAGCTCCTTCCCAAACTATGTTGCCTTTATGATGCATAGTGGTAGTTCACCACCAATACTACATCCACTATCATCTCCAAGCATGTCAATTTTATTTAGCAACTAATACTGACAGTGATTGGAAATTTGTAAGTTTGCCTTATTGGTGATAGTGATTATATTAATTTGTGCATTTACCTTAATTAGTAATTTAATTGACTTTGGGTGTTAATGTATATTATGTTTACAATATTTGCTGTAAGTGCACATAAGGTACTCCTAAAAGAATAGTCTTTTATCTGCAATCCAGTCAGCTGCATCAACCACATGCCATACCTCCCAACACAGGAGGATTTCAGAGTGGGTCAGTCAATGAAAGGGGGCGTGTCTGCACCATTACTGGGGTATGTTTGCATCATCATGAGGGCATGGACAAACCCTCAAAAGAGTGCATAGTACTCTGACAGCGCTAGGCCACCCTTAACCTTCTCCTCTATTCATAAAATACACTTTCACTGCCGCTTTGCAGAGTAGTAGTAAATGCATTTACCTACCAACATTCTGGCCCGAGCATGACAAAGCTGTCCTATTTGGGACACCGGGACAGAGCCCATAAATATGGACTGTCCCATCTAAATCAGGACACTTTTGAGGTTTGACATGGTGGACACAGGAAGAATTCCTGTCTTTCTGATAAATGTATCTTCCAAGTTTACTGCAGTACGGCAGTACTGAACATATCCGAACAAAACTACATGTAGTAGACACAGACCTAAAATCACTTTTAGCCTTTTAAAAATAATGTTAATCTCTTGTCTCAATCTGGTTATTAAGTAACTCTTTGTGCAACACTTATCACGTACTTTCTGACCTTCATCAACATACAGAAAACCCATATAACTTATGCAACTTCCATGTGCCTAGCCCACAAAGTCTAAAGTCTCCTGACAAAACATAGTAATTATTATAATACTGTAATGGAAAAGGTATTTGTTGGAAATTAAAAGGTGCTTTTTCAGTCATCAAAAAAACAATAACCCCCTTTATACTACATACAAAATTAAAGACTTATCAGAAACGTATAAAATAAAAGAGTGTCCAGTAAGTTGAAAGAACAATTCTTTCCACCTTAAGTATAATCTAAACTTCTTCCTCTAGACTCTCCCCTTTCATTTGTAGCCTCCTTAAGTTACTCTGTATATGTGTTCCATTTTACAGTATTAATTCTAAAGGGCTTATTTTTAATACCCTGCTGAGGCTTTCCAATTTCTCTAAATTAAAGATACCTTAAAGGTATCTTATAGTTTTCTCCACACATACACACATATGTATCCTTTTCATAGTGTTCACACATAAATGCTTGCTTACAAGATATCAGATCCTGAACAAAAACTAGGCTTTTCAGTGCCCTGGACAAGGAGCAACACTGGATCCCCTTCTATTTTGTTAGGGGTGATAGAAGGCAACTTTGATGGTGGCACATGACACACTACCCTAGTTACAGCTCTTAAGTAATATATATAGTACAATAGATTCTATTCTACTTAGCATTTGAAGTAGCACATAACATATAATCCCAATTTCTGAATTGACATACATTACAAAATATAAAACTAACATCCCCTGCTTACATAAGGATGTCATTGTAAAAACTGAAATGTTTGTAGAGTGAGAGCACAACCCATGTTTAGGCATGTTACAATAAGGTAACAGAGCCTGCTGAATTTATTCTGTAGTTCTGAGATGTCCAGAATGTATTTCTGTCAGTACTAAACTACCTTATCCACCACACTTACCCTTCATCAAATACACCACCCACTCACCTACTAAAATAAATATGAAACTGTAATTTCCCACACTCACCACAAATCTGACACCATCCCTCACCCACTGAAATCTCAACAACAGAAATACAATATCCAAAATCTGACAAATGAAAACACCAAAAGAAAATAGCAGAAAACATGACAGAGAGTAGAGGATGGAGAAGAAGAGGGGGTAAGGAAAGTAAGGTAGGATGAGAAGGAGAGAAAGATCGGGGAGGTGTTTGGGCAATGGTTATGAAGCAAGGGGAAGCATGGGGGTGAGGTAGGAAAGGCATATTGAACAGAGAGGGGAGTGGAGACAGAAACAACGACTGGAGGCAGGGAGGTCAAAACCAGAAGGAGTGCAGACCAGACTGATAGTGCAAAATCAGGGTTCAACAACTGAAGGCAATGCAGGTTCTGGGCCTCAAAGCATGATCATACTGGGCACTGTTCTGTGGCACACTGATCAGGCAGGGGTAGGTCCTAGGTTGTAGGCCTTAGGATCAGAGCTAGTATGGGAGACTTTGAAGTTGAAATGGCCTCAACGATGCAGACAAAAGACGGATAATTCATCGAGGGGCGTGAGCACTTTTGGAGCTGAACTGGGACCTGCAGATGACAATGGCACTTGGAGTGATGTGAATGATTAAATATTCCCTATAAAGCAGTGCATAATTTGTAGGCGCTAAACAAGTAGCTGTTAATAAATAAATAAGCTGATTGATTTGAAAATTAAAGAAAAGTGCGATTGTTGATAAATCAATTGTGCAGGGTTCCACTGAATGGCACATTTTAATGAATCCCTTCAGGGTGCAGTTTTTTCATTAGGTTGAAAATTTAACAAGTTCATTTTTAAATTGCTTGGCTTAAAGGGAAAGTTCTGCCAATACCGCTAATAATTTTGGGAACCAAACTCATTTCTAATAATAGTATAAATGCACCTACTGTAAATAATACCAACAACAAAATAAATAAAACTTATACATCTATGTTTATTAGCCATGTTAATATCTTATTTTTAAGATGGCAATATAAAGCTGTGCATTTTGTATAGCTTGATATATGAATGACACAGTAAAATTATAGATGTCTTTAAGACACCAAAGACTGCTAGATTTGATGAAAAAACCCCTCAGCCTGAATTATGAGCTGAATGTATTACCTTTATCTTAATGTAGTCAGCACCAGAGCATATGGGCAGACAGTATAAGGAAGAATTTGGGTGGATAAGTGGCATGCTCACATGGAGCATGTGTTGTTGAATACAGGTGGAAGTCAACAGAGGTAATGGTAGAGGAGGAGAACGGACTAAATAACAACTCCCAGCTCTCAGTGTGATTGCTCTGCCCCTTGTGGCATGGAGCTGAGCAGGTCAGATAGCTGGGGACAGGTCAGTATTGGGCACCAAGTGCAATATGCGATAAATCCTAAGATGGAGCAAGCGCCCCCTCGCGATCGTGCACCCTGGGCAGTCAAACATGTAACACTGACCTAGTTATGGCCCTGAATGCAATGAGAATTATCTTCTGCACCAGAGTCATTTAATCCATTTTATGTAACATATGATTGACACAGAATGCCCCAAATACGATAGTGTTGTCTAACTTGTAGTAGAATAATCTTTTTACAAAAATCTGCTAATGAGGGTGATGCTTCCTGTAGTATGGATTCATAGTTTACCGAGAGAAAAAGGAGATAGAAAGAAATACTAACTAGAGAAGGCACAGTATTTCTTTCTCTCTCCTTTTTTTCTCAGTAAACTAGTTACGGCCCTGGTCAGATCTTTGCTATTATCTACAGCCATATTGTAATTTTCAATTTACTACTGCACACATATTATTATTATTATTATTATTATTATTATTATTAATATTATTATTATTATTATTATCCTTTATTTATAAGGCACCACAAGATTTCTGGAGCGCCGTACAGAGTACAAACAGTTGACCATACAGTGTAAGACAGTACAGAACAATAAACAAGTAAAACCAAGACTGAAATAGCTCTAAGCATAGTTAATACAGTGAAGCCGGAGGAGAAGAAATGGTATAGAGACAGGAAGGAAAAGGGCACAGCTCATAAGAGTTTACCTACTAAAGAGAGGGCAAACATACACAGGCACAAGGGGAGTCAGTAGAGGGGATCACACGCAGGAGGAGCAAGTACAGGGACAGGGGGAGAGGGAGGAGATCAAGCACGGAGATGGTTAGATGGATGGCTAGTAGGCTTTGAGGAAGAGATAAGGTTTAAGTGTTTGTTTGAAGGAAGTCAGATTAGGAGACAATCGGATGGAGTGTCGAAGGTTGCTCCAGTGGATGGGGGCAGCCCAGGAGAAATCTTGGATTCTGGCGTGGGAAGAGGTGATCAAAGTGGAGGAGAGGCGACAGTCATTGGACGATCGCAGGGAGCGGGAGTTAGTGTGAATGAAGAGGAGGTTTGTACTGTTTTTTCCTCTACTTTGGTTGTTTGTGTTTCACTTCTAGGATGTTGAATGATTAGAAGTTTCTCCATTAATAGCAAAGGACAGATGATTTCATCTTAGAGCAACCAAACATAGAAACCTCATGCAGTTGTTAGGAACCCCTCCAGCCGGCACAACACAACCTGGAATCTACTCTGCCAATCAGGTGTTCACTGGAGCCCCTGATGGTGGGGACAGACTGGGCCGCAGACTGACAGAGGGTCGTGAAGTGTGTACCGGCTGGGGAGAACCCAGGCAAGCGGAGTGAGGTCCATGCAGAGGTCAAGGGCCGGCAGCGGACAACAGTATCGGTAAACAAGCTGAGGTCAGGGGTCACAGGCGGATAGCAGAAACCGTAAACAGGCCAGAGATCAGGGTCACAGGAAACACAAGCGAAGTCCAATTCAAAGCCAAGGGTCATACACGGGAAATCAGTAGCGGTATCAGAATACAGGAACAAGAACAAGCAGGTCAGCAGACTGGAGCACAGAAGCTATAACCGGCAGTGAGTTTGCAAAACTCACTGCCTTAAATATACAAGAGGACCAATCAGAGCCTAGCTCTGCAAGCAGACCCAGGGGCTGACTAATTAATAAATCAAGGCCAGATAGCCACCAAGCTATTAAATATTTCTGCGCACCTGCCTGGCTGTCCCTTGTTGCCGGGACGCGGCGCTACACTGCGGGGCGTCCGACCGTTGCCTCGGCAACGGTCGGGAGTTGGGAGGAAGTGCCAGGGCGCACGGGAAGCGAGACAGCAGTTAAAGTAATTCACCCCAAACAAAATCAATACAGGAGTAACTTTTAGAAAACAAATTTGACATGTTGTGTAGAACATAATTAAACTTCTATTTTCTTGAGAAGGAACACTCATCTTGGTGTTTTTATATTGTGTTACAATCATCTACATGTATTTATGTTTAATTGTAGGTGAATCTGGATATGGTTATCAGTCCTGGCTTATGACACCTCTGTCATAGAGGAGTGATAGAACTTACCTTTGGCCTTTAGAAGTCCACATTCATGTGCCATGATACATCTCGCAGTGTGCTTCTCTATATCTCAGTTAAGGTGGCTGAAATAATGTTGTGGTGCTTTGTGCTGCATAATATAGCCCTAAATGAAAGTATACTCCTAACACCAGCAATATACAGTAATGTTCCAGGAGATGTCATTCCAGGGGCTGATGTTAATAATAGAGAGGGGGACGGAGGCAGGTCATAGAAAGGATCATCCAGACTTATTGTTAGGTGAGAATGGTGTAGTAACCAGTAACCATGGTTTTAATTATACCTATTCTTGTAGAACCAACATCATTATCAACAACATACAAACAGGTTTTTGTTTTTTTGCAAACACCAATTAGCTAATTTTAAAGGTATGTGTGTTTTTGTTTTTTTAAATAACCATTTAGGTATTATTTAAAGCTAAAAACAATATATCATAAGTGCAACCCATATTACCCAAATAAACAACAACAGTGTGCATAAAGAATATATTTATTTCCTAACTAAATTTAAATCAAAATAAATAACACAGTCTGCACAATGTCACTTGTCTGTGTTACGGAATCAAAAAAAGACACTTAATTGCAAACCCCCCCAAATAAAATGTTCTCCTTTGCTGTGGGCTCAGGAGACTTGGGCCGGCTGGTGGATGCCTGTCTGCCACCCCTGATCCTCCCACTGCTACGCACAGAAGTAGCGGACAATGATAGGCTTTGGGTAGTGCTTACCATGCTGCCAACTGAACATGATGCCACTGGTAGCCGTGCCAATAATTGCCCACACACTGATAACAAATTGCCGGACAGTTAAGCCCCTGTCAGATTATTTAGTCCAGTGTTCAACTGGATAAGGCTGTTATCAATTCTTTCCAGGGAAGTGGACATCCGTTGTTGACTGTCCTGAATATTCCTCAAACATCAGAATCCTTTAGTCAGCTTTTCCTGAATCCCTCTGAGGGAGCCCTGGTGGAATTGCATCAAATTCTCCTGTACCCTGCTAAACTGCTGAATTGATTCAGCCAAATTTGGTGCAGGTTGAGGTTGGGTGGGTGTTGAAGTTGGTGGGCTGGGTGTGGGTGACCCCTCAACTTTATGGGATGATTGAAAGGTCTCTAAGGTGTTGACCTCCTCACATTCCATGTCTGTGGCCTCCACATTGGCATTCATTGCAACCTGTGATGTATCTTAGAAAAAGGAAAAAACATTACTATTAATATTACTATCATCAAGACTAAAGTAGTTACAGATTATTTTCATTGCAGTCACATTTTTTTTAGCAATTTTTACCCTCCCCCCACTACAACATAGATGGATTTACCTTCTAAGGAGTAATTCTCCTCCTGAGTTGTGACTGCTGGCCCTGGGGGCGTCTGATTTTGGGCAGGGACTGTATGTACAAAAATGTGAAATGTTTGATAAATAATATATTTTTCATGTGCAAAAATCATTCACCAAAATAAACCCACATCTTTTAAAAATGCTCAGACTTCTGTTTCCAATGTTCAGAAAAATCTAACATTTACATGAACATAAAGGATAAACATTTACACCATTATACAGTACTCACCAGTCTTAGGTTGAGACACAGGTCTGTCAGTGTCCCGAATGTTTAAGCCCTCGAGGAGCTCAATAGGGATTAGCTGTTTAAATTCCTCCTCGTACAACATGTACGTCATCACCAGAGCAGGCCCACCACTAGTCCCTGCAGCTGCTCGCCTCTCCTCTGCAAACTTCTCCTTCACTCTCCTTTTGATGTCAGAGATACTTTTCAAGTGGTTTTCAATAGTTCTCTTAATGGATCCCACAGCATTGACAGCGTCACATAATGGTGACCACAGCTGCTTTTTTTCTAGCAAAAGTGATCTTTACAGCAAGGCTCCCCAAAATGCGCTCATACACTGGGACTAGATTGTGTATGAGAGCACAATGTTCAGCAAAACTAAATCACACATTGCACCCAGATTTAGTTTTGCCCACAAAAGGACTTGGCTCTTTCTCCTGTTCTTCACCTCCAAGCTCCCCACTGTCCCTAGCCTCCTCACCTCTCTTTCCTCTCACCATCCTAACAGACAAAAACACAGGGGAAAGACAAATCGAAAAACAAATAGACTGACAAATAAAACACAAGAGAAATACAAAACAACAAACAAATATACTCATAAACCAAGGACAGGGTAAATACAGAAAACAAAACAAAAAAAAAATAGAAATACAGGCACTAAAGGACCGTATCTCACGGGAGTTATCAGCTATTTATCTGCAACTCCCACCTTGCAATCTGCTGTGATTGCCACACAAAAAACCTAAAAAGATATGAATAATGGGGAAGCGCTGATAATTAGCAAATATTTATTCATCTGCACTCATAAAAACAAATCTTAAAAAAAATAAATATGTGTACACTCTAATAAAAACAAGTATAATCACAATTGCTGTCAATACCAGGGGCGCACCCAGGTGGGGTTTCCTAGTCCTCAGAAACCCCTGTCATACCTGGGGTGTTGTATGCTTACAGTGGCTGGCCCCTCTCCCGGGACCAGACACTACTGATTGCAATCATCTCCCAGTCAGTCCCCTGCTGTGTGAGCACAGCTCTCTGCCGGCAGTTTGGCTCCGCCCCTTCCTCCCACGGGGCCAGCATGGGTGTTATGCAGGAGGCAGCAGCAGAAGAAGGTAAGATTGTGTGTGAGTCTGTGTGTGTATATGTCAGCTTACATATCTGTGTGTTTATGTATGTGTGTATGTGACAGCTTACATATCTGTGTGTTTATGTATGTGTGTGTGTATGTATGTGACAGCTTACATATCTGTGTGTTTATGTATTTGTGTATGTGACAGCTTAAATATCTGTGTGTTTATGTATGTATGTGTATGTGACAGCTTACATATCTGTGTGTTTATGTGTGTGTGTGTATGTGACAGCTTACATATCTGTGTGTTTATGTATGTGTGTATTTATGTATGTGTGTGTATGTGACAGCTTACATATCTGTGTGTTTATGTGTGTGTGTATGTGACAGCTTACATATCTGTGTGTTTATGTGTGTGTGTGTGACAGCTTACATATCTGTGTGTTTATGTATGTATGTGTATGTGACAGCTTATATATCTGTGTGTTTATGTATGTGTGTGTTTATGTATGTTTGTGTATGGGACAGCTTACATATCTGTGTGTTTATGTGTGTGTGTGTATGTGACAGCTTACATATCTGTGTGTTTATGTATGTGTGTATTTATGTATGTGTGTGTATGTGACAGCTTACATATCTGTGTGTTTATGACTGTGTGTGTGTATGTGACAGCTTACATATCTGTGTGTTTATGTATGTATGTGTATGTGACAGCTTACATATCTGTGTGTTTATGTGTGTGTGTATGTGACAGCTTACATATCTGTGTGTTTATGTTAGGGATGTGCACGGGCGACTTTTGAGGTCTCGTGTTTTGTGTTTTGGATCCGGATTTTCTCGATGTTTTGGGTTCGGATTTGTTTCGCAAAACACCTGCCGAAAGGTTTTGGTTCGGATTTAAGGTTTTGGATTCTGATTTGTTTTGAAAAAAGCATAAAAAGTTAAAAAATCTATTTTTTGGGCTTATTTTCACTCCTACGCTATTATTGACCTCAATAACATTCAATAACAAGCATTTCCACTAATTTACCATGTATTCTGAACACCTCACAATATAGTTCTTAGTCCAAAACTTTGCAACGAGCTATCTTTCTGGACTGCGTAGTGGAGTGGTCCCCACAATATAATAAGAAAACCATCAACTGGTCTTAAGCGCACCAAAACATGTACCTGGACTGCGTAGAGGAGTGGGTCACCACGATATAAATTAAAAAACCTGAACTTGTATGATTCGCACCAATAATGTACCTGGACTGCGTAGAGGAGTGGGTCACCACAATATATATAATAAGAAAACCATCAACTGGTATGAATCTCACCGAATAATGTACCTGGACTGCGTAGAGGAGTGGTCACCACAATATTATTAAAAAACCCTACACAGGTCTGAATTCCACCCAAAAAGTTTATGGACTGTGTAGTGTAGTGTTCCCCACAATATTATTTAAAATTTTTGCAGCAACAGTCAACGTTGTTTAATATCTGATACACCTCTATCTGGACTGCATAGTGGAGTGGCCCCGGTACCCAATTTGGTACCGGGGCCACAATACCTCCTCCAAACATGGTACAGACCATTCGTCATTGAGATCCCATCAAGTATGTTAAAGACAGACAGGGTCGAAGTGTTATTGGTTGACTTTGTAAACCAAAAAACTGTCCCTGTTGCACATAGTCGTGCAATGAAGACTGACTTTTTCATTTAAAGGCACCATCTTTCAAGTGTAGTGTTTGTAAGTCATATTATACTTTTGGTAAAATTGGTTTATTTTGTTCCTCTTTATGGTAACTACTAATAGAATTAAAGTATTAAATAGAATTAAAGTATTAAATAGAGTGGTATAGAGTGGTAGTGTGGTATAGAGTGGTCCCCACAATATAATAATAAAACCCTCAACTGGTCTGAATTCCACCAAACAAGTATCTGGACTGCGTAGTGGGGTGGCCCCAGTACCCAATTTGATACCGGGGCCACAATAAAATAAATACACCCTCAACTGGTCTGAATTCCACCAAAAAAGTATCTGGACTGCGTAGTGGGTTGGCTCCGGTACCCAATTTGATACCGGGGCCACAATACCTCCTCCAATTTCCAAGTGTAGTGTTTATAACATCTTAACACTACACTAATTCTAGCACGTCAAAACCTCTTGTTTTAAATAATGACAGGGCATTTAACTTTTGATTTAATTTATTGAATTTGTTGGCATTTTCTTTTACTTTTTGAACATGGCAAACAACTGTTGAATGGTCACATAATGCCAAAAAAAAAGTTGCAAGATGGAATTGTCCTTGGGCCCTCCCACCCACCCTTATGTTGTTGAAATAGGACATGCACACTTTAACAAACCAATCATTTCAGCGACAGGGCCTACCAAACAACTGTGGCTGAAATGATTGGTTTGTTTGGGCCCCCACACCAATAAAACAATTCATCTCTCCCTGTACAAACTAAACAGGCTCTACTGAGGAAAGATGTCGTCCTCATCCTCAACCTCTGATTTCTCTCCCCCTACAGTGTGTACTTCCTCCTCCTCACACATTATCAATTCGTCCCCGCTGGACTCCACAACCACAGTCCCTCTGTACTGTCTGGAGGGCAGTGCTGTACTTCATTGAGTAATTGATTATTCATTTTTATAAACATCATTTTTTCAACGTTGTGAGGAAGCAACCTCCTTCGCCGCTCACTGACCAGGTTCCCCGCTGCACTAAAAACTCTTTCCGAGTACACACTAGAGGGGGGACAACTCAGTTAAAAAATAGAGCCAGTTTGTACAGGGGCTTCCAAACTGCCTTTTGGAGTTCTAGCACGTCACTACCTCTAGTTAATTTAGATTGCAAGGCTTGTAAATATAAATACTTTAAAGATAAAAAAAGCAGGCTGCACAGACTGTGGAGCTAGAAAGTGAAATTAAATGGACCACGTTACTTTGGTGGCTATCGATGCCCCCTCCCCCCCCCCCCCGCCCTACACTTGTAGTTGAATATAAATAAAGCAGCCTGCATAGACTGTAGAACTAGAAATTCAAATGTACAAAGAAATGGACAAAGGCAGTTTGGTATCTGTCTGCATCAGATCCCCTCTCCACTAGGAGTAAAACAGAAAACTTTTCAGCCGTTATATAATCTAGAATATAAATAGAAATTGAGAAAGGCAATTTGGTATCTGTCTGCATCATAATCATCAACATCCTCCTCAGCGCCAGCTACATCAATATCCTCCTCCCAGTGTACAACATTCACACCTTCATTAGCCAAATCTGTAACTGGACTGTGGGTGATCCTTCCAGCATATGCAGAGGGCGTGCTGCAAATGCTGGATGGAGTCACCTCTTCCCGTACAGTGATGGGAAGGTCAGGGTTCACAACCAACAACACCCTTTGACTCGCCTTGGGGATTTGTGATGTCATCTGTTTAGAAGGCTGAGTTCTTTGCTGTTTTGTTGTTGTTGCTGACAGCATAACTCTCTTAAATTTTTTGTGGGGGGGGGAGGAGGGCTTAGATCCTTGGGTGAAGCTGGACCACTAGTCATGAACACGGGCCAGGGCCTAAGCCGTTCCTTGCCACTACGTGTCGTAAATGGCATATTGCCAACTTTACGTTTCTCCTCAGATGATTTTAAGTTTCTCTTTTTGCTATTTTTTCCAGAACTTGGGCTTTTTGGATTTTACATGCCCTGTACTAGGAGATTGGGCATCGGGCTTGCCAGACGGCGTTGATGGCATTTCATCATCTATGTCATGACTAGTGGCAGCAGCTTCAGCATTAGGAGGAAGTGGGTCTTGATCTTTCCCTACTTTATCCTCCAAATTTTGGTTTTCCATTATATGTAGCACAAGAGAGCGTACCCCTAAGCCACACACACTCGGCAAAGCCTTTTAAAATTATATGCGGCACAGGAGAGTAGCACTGGACTTATACTGCTGAATCAGTGAACTTTGTAATAGCAGTACCACTGGACTTATACACTGCTGAATCAGTGAACTTTGTAACAGCAGTACCACTGGACTTATACACTGCTGAATCAGGGAACTGTGTAATAGCAGTACCACTGGACTTATACACTGCTGAATCAGTGAACTTTGTAATAGCCGTACCATTGAACTTATACACTGCTGAATCAGTGAACTTTGTCATAGCAGTACCACTGGACTTATACACTGCTGAATCAGGGAACTGTGTAATAGCAGTACCACTGGACTTATACACTGCTGAATCAGTGAACTTTGTAATAGCCGTACCACTGAACTTATACACTGCTGAATCAGTGAACTTTGTAATAGCAGTACCACTGGACTTTTACTGCTGAATGTGTGAACTTGGTAATATTGCAGTACCAATGGGCTTATATACTGCTGGATTGGCTTTGCAAATTTGGTTATAATTTTTTTTTTTTTTTTTTATTATTTTTTTTATAACTTTTTTTTAAAAAAAACAAAACTTGGGAATAATGGGGAAATAACTATGCCCTTAGAAGCACAGAGCACAGGACACAGCACCACTGGACTGAACAGGACACAGCGCAGGACCCAGCAGCACTACTGAACTCAGCAGGACAGAGCACAGGACACAGCACCACTGGACTGATACTGCAGAATGTGTGAACTTTGTAATATTGCAGAACCACTGGACTTTTACTGCTGAATGTGTGAACTTGGTAATATTGCAGTACCAATGGGCTTATACTGCAGGATTGGTTGTGCAAATTTTGTTGTAATTAAAAAAAAATGTAATTAGTTTTTTGTATTTTTTTTAAATAACTTTTTTTTATTTTTTGAAACACTTTGGAATATTGGGGAAATAACTATGCCCTTAGAAGCACAGAGCACAGGACACAGCACCACTGGACTGAACAGGACACAGCACAGGACCCAGCAGCACCACTGACCTCAGAAGGACAGAGCACAGGACACAGCACCACTGGACTGAGCACAGCACAGCACAGCACAGCACAGCACTTAACTGAACAGCACAGAATTTAACAGAACAGCACGAGATATAGCAGGACAGAGGACCACCTAACACACCCTCCCTCTACCCTGATCAATGCCCGAGTGAAGATGGCGACTAGCGGGGAATTTATAGGATCCGAGTATCGCGAGATCCGACAACGGGATTATGAGTCAGAGCCTCAGTTTCAGATTTGAATTTGGCGCCAATACCTGGATCTGTCTCGGATCCGACTCGGATCGGCAACGTTCGGGTGGGCTCGGATTTCATAAATCCGAGTGCGCTCATCTCTAGTTTATGTATGTGTGTGTTTATGTATGTGTGTGTATGTGACAGCTTACATATCTGTGTGTTTATGTATGTGTGTGTATGTGACAGCTTACATGTCTGTCTGTTTATGTATGTGTGTGTATGTGACAGCTTACATATCTGTGTGTTTATGTATGTGTGTGTATGTGACAGCTTACATGTTTGTGTGTTTGATTCTGTGTGTGTGTGTGTGTCTGTGCTTGTCTGTGTATGGGACAGTTTACATATCTGTGTGTTTGACACGGTGTGTGTTTGTAGCCACGCCCCTACACATATTGGACACGCCCACTTGTATCATGGCGTGGAAACCCCCCTCCTCGAATCCTGCGTTTGCCCCTGAATACGGATTGACTATACAGGTATAGATGTAAATAACCTGTATTATCATAACCATAAATAAATCAGCTGTAGTGGTCTCTTCTCACACTAACTACAGACTTTCACAATGTGGAGTGAAACTAAGAACGCAAACGATTCTATAGGCTCCAAATATGCACTATCACTTAATCCATTAGTATAGGCTCTTGAATTCCCACATTTGTTATTATCCAGGTCAATGACCACTTGATCCAGTAATAAGAACTCCTACGTAGCCATATTAATGCACAGTGTATATTTGTAACAGCGTCTCATTTAGACTTTAGGAAATTCTGAAGATAGTCAATTAGGATGCCAATGTACATCCAAAGTAAAATAAATTAAGATTGAAATTAACTTTCATCAGAGTCCTTTCTAGTCTCGTCCGTTCAGATGAATATTCAATCCGGATGGTATGCACATAGAGAATCACCACATCCGTAACAGCTGTGAATATGTGGACTGATTGTCGGGATTCCAGAAATGAGGTCACCTGATGCGTTTCTCCATCCGTCATGGCGGTTTCATCAGAGGTAACTACATTGACAGAAAATAAGCTGCTTGTAACAGAAGCTAAATAGAGGATCGTCCAATAGGAGACTTCACAAATGGAAATGTCGCAAATGGATAGAGGCCGATCACAAATAGCCAATCATCAATTCGGTCCACCGACCTATTTTTTGGCATATCTAGGTCAACAGACAATCATATATTCCGAGGCTCCGTCCAATCAGTTACAAGATAGAATCCATCCAATCGCATATTGCCTCCCTGTCTTGTTGTTAGGCAGATTTCCAATGCCTTATATGCCGCTTGAGTTACAAGGCAACCTTCTGTTGTATATACTTATTCGATCAATGAATGATCAAATTATTAGATGTTTCCTAATCATCAGATCAGCGAAGAATATATACATTTGTTTTGGACCAATTTAAAATTGAACTGAACTATAATATTCAATTCACACATTTATTTGACTAATCCTTACAATATTCCTGTCTTAACTAACAACATTATACAATAAAATTAACAATGTACCGTTTCAACAGAATAAATACAGAAAACACCAAAAAACAACTCTCATCAAATAAAAAAATATTAATAAACACACAGACAATAAGACAATAAGACAAACAAGGGCAACTAAACAAAATAAGACTGAAAGGAAACACAAACCTCACTTTCGACACACAATAACACACTCTGCTACACTGTTAACTGTTCTCTCTATGCGCCCTAAACCCCTATCAACTCAAATAAGGAAGCTCCTTGCTTTTATAACATTAGTGAGGTCAAAATTCTGAAAGTTTTGCATGTAAAACTTGCAACCATTCAGAAAGGAGTATTGGTTTGAAATTGGCGATTTTCAGCTAAACATAGGCACTAGTTCCTAGCACAATCTAGGAAACATTGACACACAGCAGGGATAAAAGTGGTGCAAGATGGAATTGTCCTTGGATCATGAAATCAGTTATGGTTCATTTGATCGCTCTACCTGTTCCTTGGATAACTGTGGTAATTCTACAGTTAATACATGGCGACGAGCGCTGACCCCCCCCCACCCCCCCTCCCCGGGATGTGTGCTTTTATCAGACTCGGACCAATCTAGGGTGCCAGGCAATGCATTAAAAAGAGCCATTGTAATTCACAGCAAAAAGCAAGTTCATCACTGAGCTTCGAATCAGCCCCAATTCACAATTTTTTTTTAATATAGTTAGATACTTTTGACGTAAATTGCAGATTACAAACACTTTGTGCAATACTGATGAAGCAGCAGCAAAGTGGAAGGTAATACATATACACATCTATTTAGACATTCATGCTTAAATTACTTTTGCAAGCAACGTTGTGCTTTGTTAATGTTACGAGCCGCAGCGGTGCCCAGCTGCCGCGACTCTCCTACCTCCGTCCCGGCCTTCGCTATGACAACCGGGATGTCACTTCCGTGGCCAGCCCGACTGTTGCCTTAGCAACGGTCGGACGCTAGTCACTCCAGCGCCACGTCCCGGCACTGTGGGGTAGCCGGGCGCGTGCACAGTAAATTTACCAGCCAGTGGGCTGATTATTAATTCATTACTTATTAGGCAGAGGCTGGGGGCAATTTCAGAGCTAGGCTCTGATTGGTCACACTTAATATTTAAGGCAGGGAGGGCTTAGCCTCCCTGCCGGTTATAGCTTCCAGACTTCTGTGTTGCTGCCTGCTGCTGTGCTGTTGGTGTTAACCTTTGGACCTCCGTTAGCCGTGTATGACCCTTGCCTGTACCTTGGACTTGTCTTTTTGCCTATGCCCTTGACCTTCTGGCTTGAACCTCTGATACTGCTGATTTGCTCGTGACCCTGACCCCTGGCGTGTTTTCTGATGATTCTATCTAGCAAGTGACCCCTGACCTCGGCCTGTTCTTTGGATTCGCTGTTTGCCATAACCCTCTGCTCCTGGGTTCTCCACAGCTGGTAGACATCACACGACCCTCTGTAGTCAGCGGACAAGTCTGTCCCCACCACTAGGGGCTCCAGTGAACACAAGGCTGTCAGAGCAGACTCCGGGTGTTGTTGTACTGTCTGGAGGGGTTCCTAACAGTTAATAAAACTGTTGTCTTTATACCGTTCAAAAAAATTTAAAATAATCCTCCACCATTCTTTGGATGTTTATAGTTGATAGTAGGTGGAATTACAGCAGAGGTGTCACTAATTCTGGTCAATTCTTTTACAGTAGACAAGACCAGATGTCAAAATGTTGTGCTGAGTCATCTGCATTATCAATGGGTGTCTAAGATTTTTGCAAAGCCCAAAACAGTATATAGGACATGTAGGTAAAACTGGCACACAGCGGTAGCTGAAAGGAAAAGTGGTGCAAGATGGAATTGTCCTTGGGCCCGGCCACCCACTATTATGCTGTCATCTATCACCCCCCTGGTCCACACCAACAATTTCTTGAACACTTCTCTGCATGGCTCCCTCACTTATCTACTGACATCCCCACCATCCTCATGGGTGACTTCAACATCCCTATTTCTAATCCACTTTCCAATGCTGCTTCCAAACTACTCTCTCTGACATCCTCACTTGACCTCTCCCAGTGGATTGAATCCGCTACTCACCAGGATGGCCACTGTCTTGATCTTGTTTTCTCTAGACTATGCTGTTTCTCATTTCCTTAACATTCCTTTCTCCCTCATGGATCATCACCTTATTAGCTACTCGCTCACCCCCAGTTCTTTACTCTCCCTAGTGTCAAACTCTTCCAAGCCTCCTCACAACCGCAGGAATTTTCTTCCCAATTTCTACATTCTGCTTCCCTGATCGGGCAGTACCCCATTTTCATCAAACCCTAGCAACTGCCCTGGATCAAGTGGCTCCAGCGACACTACATACTTCGCGTAGAATTCATTGCCAACCGTGGCACACTACAGTAACATGAACTCTACAAAAACTTTCTCGTAAAGCAGAACGTCACTGGCGTAAATCTTGTACCTCTAATGATTTCATCACATATACTTATATCTACCACTCCTATAGAAATGCTCTGGACACTGCTTAACAAAATTACTTCCAATCTCTCATCTATGCTCAGGCTTCTAACCCCAAATGCCTCTTTAACACATTTAAATCTCTTCTGAATCCTCCTGCCCCAAATCCTCCAACTACCATCAGTGCACAGGATCTTACTTCCTATTTCAAGGACAAAATTGATAAGATCAGACTTGAAATGATATCATCTCCCTTGACAAGCCATCAGCTCAATTCCTTTGTAGCACCCTCTGACACACTCTCTTCATTTGAGCCCACAAAAGAAGTGGAGGTTTCTACTCTCTTCTCATCTTCCTACTCTACCTCCTGTCCTCTTGATCCCATTCCCTCACAAATTGGTATGTCCCTGTCTCCTGTGCTCATTCCCTCTCTAACTAAAATCTGTAATCTATCTCTTTCTACTGGTATTTTTCCATCACTATTCAAGCATGCAGTGAAAAAAACAAAATTCTGACCCTAACTCTCGTAAATTACAGCCCCATCTCCCAGCTCCCATGCCCCTCCAAGCTTCTCGAGAGAATTGCCTACACTCGCTTCACACACTTTCTTACAGCAAACATCCTATAGGATCCTCTTCAGTCAGGCTTTCGCTCTCAACACTCCACAGAGACTGCGCTGACCAAGGTTGTCAATGATTTGATCACAGCAAAAAATAATAACCATTACTCTCTTCTAATTCTCCTGGATCTCTCTGCTGCATTTGACACTGTTGACCACTCTCTCCTCATACAAACGCTACAATCCCTAGGTCTTGAAGGCACTGTCCTATCCTGGTTCTCATCCTACCTATCTAATCGCTCTTTCAGTGTTAATTTCTCTGGATCCACCTCTGCTCCGCTTCCTTTATCAGTTGGAGTTCCACAAGGCTCAGTCCTAGGTCCTCTGCTATTCTCTATCTACACCACTTCTCTTGGAAAACTAATAAGCTCCTTTGGATTTCAGTATCATCTCTATGCGGATGATACACAAATTTATCTATCCTCTCCTGATCTTTCACCATCTGTGTTGTCTCGCGTTACTGACTGTCTTTCTGCCATTTCATCTTGGATGTCTTCTCGCCAACTCAAACTCAATCTTTCAAAAACTGAATTAATAATATTCCCACCCAAAAACAGAAGCTTCCTGCCTGACATTTCTATTTCTGTTGATAACATGACCATATATCCCACCCCGCAAGCTCGTTGCCTGGTGTAATCCTTGATTCACAACTGTCGTTTAGTCCCCACATCCACTCTATATCTAAATCATGTTACATACACCTAAAGAACATTTCCAGAATATGCACATATCTGACACAAGACACCGCAAAAACATTAATTCATGCACTTATCATCTCCCGCATCGACTATTGCAATTCCCTCCTTACTGGTCTTAACAAAGTCAGACTTGAACCCCTACAATCTATTTTGCATGCAGCGTCTACATTGATTTTCCTTGCAAACCGTTATTCCTCTGCTGAGCCACTCTTTCAGTCTCTACATTGGCTGCCTGTATTTCAACGAATCCAATATAAAATTCTTCTACTAACATATAAGGCCATCAACAAAATTGCACAGATATACATTTCCTCACTTGTCTCAAACTATCTCCCAACTCAACACCTCCGTTCTGCACAAGATCTATGTCTCTCTTCCACTCTCATTGCATCCTCCCATTCTCGGTTACAGGATTTTTTCCGGGCTGCATCCACTTTGTGAAATTCCCTCCCACGCACAGTAAAACTTTCCTCTAGTCTTGAAACATTGAAGTGTTCACTGAAAACCCACCTCTTCAGACAAGATTATGATATTCCTCAACCACCATCTTAATTTCCCTAGATTACTCTATTACCATCCTCTACACTGCCAATGCAAGACAACAACCCTCTGACCAACATTGCAACACACACAGCCCACTCAATACTTTTACCTTTGCATTCTAGCTGGTCCATTGTGCAATATGATGTGTGTGACATGCCCTTGTGTTTCAAACTCCCATTGCCCTATAGATTGTAAGCTTCTGAGCAGGGTTCTCTTACCTCTCTGTCTGTATGTATTACCTACCAGTATTGTCCTATTAATGTTTGTTCCCAATTGTAAAGCGCTACGGAATTTGCTGGCACTATATAAATAAATGTTGATGATGATGATGACATGCACACTTTAACAAACCAAGTACTTCAGCGACTAGGAGTGCTACTTTTGAGGCTGATGTGCTTGGTTTGTTTGGGCCCTCACAAAACAAGCAAATAATGGGCTTAATGCACCTAAGATAACAGTGCTGTTAGTTAACTCTACTGTGGCAAGATGTTATTGTCATCATCCTTAGCCTCATCCTCACCCTCAGCAGTTTGTACATCATCCTCACATATTATTAATTCATCACCGCTGGAATCCACCATTACAGAAGTCTTAGTATTTTGATGTAATTGGCAGGAAAGGCCTTCCTTGTGGAAATTGAAGTTCATTTTTATGAACATCATCCTTTCCACATTTTGAGGAAGAGGCCTCCTACGCGGATCTCTGACAAGGTTCCCGGTTGTGCTGAAAACTCTTTCTGAGCACACACTGGAGTGAGGGCAGCATAGGCAGTGCAAAGTGAGTTGGTACATTGGTCTCCAAATTCCCTTTTTTTCCTCCCAGTAAGTAAAGGGACTGTCTGATGTGTCTATTTCTATGCTGTCTTCAAAATAATCCTCCACCATCCTTTGGATGTTGATAGTAGGATCTGGTGGAGTTACGGCAGAGACATTTTTTGGTCAATTCTTTTAGACCAGACCAGATGTCAAAATGTTGTGCTGAGTCATCTGCATCATCCCTGGGTCTCTTGGGAAAGTTAAGTTTTTTCCTAGCAGCAGTTGAGTGAGAAACTGAAGGAGAAGACGCTTTCCTGTCCGTAACACTTGAGCTGTAATCTTGCTCACCAGGAGCTCCTTGCATCTCTTCAGATCTGGGTCAGTTGGAAACAAAGAGAAGACATAGCTCTTAAACCGAGGATCAAGCACAGTCGCCAAAATGTAGTGATCCGATTTCAAGATTTTGATAACTCTTGGATCCTGGCAAAGCGAATAAAGTACTTGAACTACAAGCCCGACATACTTAGCGTAATTTGGGGGCTCGAAAAGGTAACACATTGCTCATGGATTCACAAAACCTACGGATTTTCTTTTACCAACAAAGGGTGGGAGACGTGTCATATACAGGTAAGAACGCAAATAATTCTATGCCTTTATGTCATCCAGTGTTGCCAAACCGAATATCCAATTTGTGTAATCTATGAGATGCTGGTGAGGACTTAGGGCCAAGAAACAAAAACTGTTTATTTTTCATGTCATTTTGCGATTTAAACGTGGTTTGTTTGCATAGTGTACGCATATGTTACCCTGTATTGCCACATATTTAAACGGGTGTATTGATAGTTAGTCGTGTTGTAGTTTATAGTGAAATGAATTATTAAAATCTCTGAGAAGTTATTACCAGCATTTGGGGAAATCTTTTTCTGTACAGAAAACAAAGGTGTATGTGTATGTGAATTGTGTGATTGTTAAGACAAAGTAAAGTTGAAGAAGCAGGTTGCTGTTGAGGAAACAGGGTATAAAAAATTACAGAGGAAGGGTATTCAAAGAAGGTATACTGCATTTACGAAAGCAGGGTAGTTTCGTGATGAACCGCAATTGTATACAGATAGCTTAGTATCTGTAGGCTGTGCGATCGAACCGCATGTGTTGCATACATGACAAGTGATTGTGGAGGGTTGGAGGAAATTTGATGGAAAGGCTGAGTGTTCATCAGTATTCAGTTCTCCCAGTTCTAAAGTACTCAACAGGCACTAGCTGGAGGGGCGGGATATCGTTTTATGCTTTGAAGTGTTGATTTTTCCGTTGTCCCAGTTAAGTTCCTGTGTTGGAGTGTCAAAGTCAATTCGATGAAGTAAACCAAATTGATTCATATTGTTTTACCGTGTGATTGCGATCAGTAAGCCACGTGTTATTACGCAATCGCAAGATAAATAACGCACACACACACACATTCACACGAACACATACATTGTAATTAGTTCATATTAAACATAGTTCCAACGCATAGTAATTAATAATATAATGTAGCAGAGTTTATGATTAAATATTATAATGTTATATACATTTTAATGAGATCTAAGGTTCAGGATACAGGAAACATATCATGTTTAGTATAATTCTAATCCCCTAGTTATCCTCAGACGTCCGGTTCAATCGCCTAAAGCAGGGGTAGGCAACCTTAAACACTCAAAGAGCCATTTGGACCCGTTTTCCAGAGAAAAAAAACCTCGGGAGCCACAAAACCCTTTTGACATCTAAAATGACGATAACACTACATATATAGTTTTATTAGCTTTATGCTATGTATAAAAAAACTATAGTGTGTTGCATTTTTTTAATTAATAAACTGCTACAGAGAAAACAAAATTTTATTTCAGCATGCAACAAAAACATTTTGAATGTCGAAAAAAAAAGACGCCGGGTAGAAGATAACATTCCAATAGCAGAATTCAATAGCAAAATTCAAAGCAGAACTTTAATTATCACCCTGCAGCAAACCAAAAATGCTGTCATCCTTTTATCACATGTACTGGATCGTGCAGTCAGCTGTCAACCTGAATAAAAAAAAAGGCAATGTTTGTTTTTAACAAAGTTCATGCTGGAGAAGACTTGCTCACATACGTATGTGGATTTGAAGATTGATAGGACTCCAAATGCATACTTTTTCATGTTCATATAAGTGTCGGGGATGGCATTCCATGTTTCAAGCACAAGTTTGTCCAGTTTGGGAAGTTCTCAATATCACTCCATTTGTGATTCTGAGCAAGAATGGCCTTCTGACGGGCAACATCTTCAAGATCAGCTGTCAAGTGTTTGAACTTGGACACCCATATATCTTTGTCAGCTATGTCGGCCAGTTCCATCTCAAGATCGGGTTGACTTACACCTGCAGATGCAGTCATATCCAATAGGGATGGATCGATTGTCAGGGGAGTGACAGGGAAGGATAATGTGTCTTATTCCTCTCTGAACTCATAGAATCGTTTCCCAAAGGATGTTTGCATAGCAATGATAGCAGACTGCAAATACTTCAAATTTATCTCATTGTTATCTTGTTTGAAATCTCTCAAACAGGGGAAGTGTAAATCTCTGGCAAACACTGTCAACTTGCGCTCAAATGCCAAAACCTCTTCCAGCATGTGCAGGGATGTGCTTCCTTTTCCCTGAAGTGTTGTGTTCAGCCTGTTCAGGTGCGCTGTCATATCTACCATGAAGTGCAGCTTTTCCAGCCACTCTGGCTGTTCCAGCTAAGGAAAGGTGAACCCTTTGTTTTCACCTCTTCCAGACACATGGCAAAGCGTTTCAGCAACTCCCCTCTGGACAGCCACCGGACTTTGTTGTGCAGCAGGAGATCAGAATATGTGCTTTCCACCTTGTCAAGTAATAAACAGAACTGACGGTGATTTAAAGCTTTTGTCATTATTTTATTGACAATCTGAATGACAACATTCATTACTTCTGTGCATTTGGGAGGAAATGTTTGAGCACACAATGCCTCTTGGTGCAGGATGCAATGAAATGTCAGCAGCTTTCTACCCTGCGGCTTCTGCAATAAAGCCACAAAGTCCTTTTGCGCTCCTGTCATACTCGGAGCCCCATCAGTAGCCACTGACACCAGGTGGGTGGTGATTATTTCTTTGGCTCTTAAACAATCCAATACAGCTTCACAGATGTCCTCCAGGTGTTTGGCCTTTTAGTGGTATCAATTCAATCATTTCTTCCTGTGGCCCAGCAGAGTTCACATATTGGCAGAACAGCTCTATTTGTTCAATATCACCTTTGTCTTTGGACTCATCACAGGCGATTGAGTATGCCACAGCTGAATTTATGTCTTTAATTTGCTGTCTGGTGATGCTTTCTGACATTTTTAGGGTTCTGTCTTTGACAGTCTTTGCAGAGAGAGGCATATCTCTGATTTTCTGCACAATTTCACTCTTGTTTTTGAAGTCTGTAAATAGATGTGCTGAAGTCTTTATGAATGATTCTTTTATATATTCTCCATCTGTGAACGGCTTCCCATGCCTGACTATTTCCTGAGCAGCCACAAAACTAGCATATGTAGTTGAATTTGCAGACTTAATCCACTTCTTAAAATGATTTTTACTCTGATCAGTCTTCCGCATCAGTTCCGCAACGGCTTTTTTTCTCTCCTCTCCATCCGGATATTTTTTGGCAAAGGCTATGTGTTTGTTCTGGAAATGTCTTTCAACATTTGACTTTTTGTTGTTTGCCAATTTCTCACCACATATTAAACATACTGGTAAACCAGTCTTGTCAGCAGTGAAACCAAATGAATCTGCCCACGCAGCATTAAACGTTCTGTTTTCTTCAGAAACTTTTCCTTTCTTGGATTAATCCATAGTTGGCTTACAGAAGGTCGAAAAGCTCTATAAATCGTGTGCCAGCTGATGTTGCATATGGGCGGTTGTAACGCATATTTTGAGCGACACATTTAAACACGTTTTATTTTAATGTTACAAGATCACCATAATCTTAAATTTAGAATTACATATAAAAAACGAAAGAGCTAAAATAAAATAAAATAAATTTAAATTAAATACTAATTTATTTTCCCAGTGCCTGCCCTAGCCAATTTGGTGCTATTGGCAAGATTTTGGCTGATGCCCCCCAGCAGAAAATCCTGACCAACAGTAAATAGTTATCTTTCTGTCTTTCCCACAGTAATGTAAAAGAGGTACAATGAAATACAAAATCTAATGACTAGTATTTTTCAATACAATAAAGATATTTATAGTTATTACTCCTTCTTGTATGTCTCAATTTATAATGCACTCCCCTCTTGTATATGCAACTTTTATAATGTGCTCCCCTCTTATAGGTCACAGTTATATAATACACTCCCCTATTGTAGGTCACAGTTATATAATACACTCCCCTCTTGTAGGTCACAGATATATAATACACTCTCCTCTTGTAAATCACAGTTATATAATACACTCCCTTCTTACAGGTCCCATTGTTATTATGCAGTCCCCTCTTGTAGGTCCCTTTTTTATTATTCTGCCCCCAAGAAAATATTTTTTTAATATACTATTTACTTACCTTCACTCAGGTGGTGTCCCGGTCCTGGATCTTCTCTTCTCTGCTCCTCCTCGGCGTGCTCTCTGTCAACTGAATGATGTTGACGTGACCTTAGGGTCACGTCAGCGTCATTCCGTCATTCAGCCAGCAGGGAGCTGCGTCGGGGGAGGAGCGCTCTCTCCTCTGGCGGCTCCCATTAGTTTTTTATATTTTTAAATCGTAATTATTATAGCAAAGGGGGTGACAGAGAGACGCTCTGTCACCCCCTTTGCCACTGACACCCAGACTCCGAAGCCGCAGCAGATGGCTGAAAGAGCCACATGCGGCTTCGGAACCGCTGGTTGCCGACCCTCGGCCTAAAGGATCGCACCTTGCACATGCAAAATATGGATTATAGGAAATAAATGATCAGTATTGCCTGTGTGTATAATGAAAATAGACCAGTTTGAACCAGCTTTCGGCGGGAAGATTAGTCTGCATCTTTTGGAGATCTGACCCCCACCCTTGGAGGGCATCATTTGAACTGGCCAATGACCTGCATTACACTGGACTGTCCTGAAGCCTGAACCTATGGAAACATGCCAAATCATCTGTATTGTTTACACTGTATCACTAACTGTATATATGCAGTGGCTCTGGGGCCAACAGACAGTCTTTCGACCACAGACTTCAGGATTGAATGACTGTAACCTAGATCCAGAGCGCCTGCGTATGAAATCAGCTGTACTTATAATATTGAATTATTATTCTGTTGCTTGTGCTAATAAATCACATTGTGAGTTGGAACCACACAAATTGCAGCAGACAATGTTTATTGGTCACTTTAACAGGGGTCCTAGCTGTGTATTCTTATCATTGCATGAATTGTTAAATTGTACCCAGTTGAGAAGAAGTGAGTGGATGCAGATTATGGAATTCATCCATGGCCACCACAAAACTCTAATGGAAGTTTTGCATGATGAAGCATTGAGTAACACCGGCACTAAACAAATGTGTGAGATGGCGATGTGACCGACGTACAGGTCAAAGAAGGCCCGATAGGGTCTATGATTGTGAGTAGAGAAGTGTAAGGTAAGGTAGGTATGCAATGGCGTACTATGAAATTAAGTATGCAATGGTGTACTGTGAACTTGGTCAAAATTAATGTGTGAAACCTTTTTGCAAAGTAGGTAGTTTTAATCCAGAGGTATTGAGTATGATTAGAGATAAAAATGTTTGTGAAAACTGAGAATTAAACACACTGACTGATTAAAACTGTGGCAACAGGAAGGGATCATGTGGCAGGATAGCGCGTGCATAGCGGAAAGTAGTGTTGCGAAGTGAAAGAAGCGAGCGCAAAGCGTGCCCCTGTCGCCATGCGGGCAAGGGAGGGAATGTATAACCCGAATAAAAAAAACTTATAAAAAATAACAAATATAACTTATAAAGTACAGTCATGGTCAAAAGTTTTGAGAATGACACAAGTATTGGTTTTCACAAAGTTTACTGCTTCAGTGTTTTTAGACCTTTTTGTCAGATGTTGCTATGGTATACTGAAGTAAAATTACAAGAATTTCATAAGTGTCAAAGGCTTTTACTGAAATTACATTAAGTTTGTGCAAGGAGTCAATATTTGCAGTGTTGACCATTCTTTTTGAAGACTTATGCAAATAATCCTGGCATGCTGTCAATCAATTTATGGGTCACATACTGATTGATGGCCATCCATTCTTGCCTAATCAATGCGCAGACCCGATCTATTCATTCCACCTGCCACACTCCCATTGGCTAATGTTTTTGGCTCCAAACTTCAAAAAGCACCTCCTCCTGATGTTTGGTGCCTGTTCTTTTAGTTACCTCCAAGGTGCTAGACGTGGCTTCTTTTCTCCTGTTGAGTACAGAGCTGAGTCCTTACAGAATATTTCCCCGCCACTCCAGTGATAATCTGTCATCCACAGAGCTAGCGTTCTACAGAATATTTCACCGCCATTCCAGTGGTAATCTGTTGTCCGCAGGGCTGACACTCTACAGAGTACTTCACCGCCATTCCAGTGGTAATCTGCTGATTACAGAACTGACACTCCACTGTGTACTTGCTACCATCTCTCCAGTGGTGACCTGCCGATCTCTACTACTCTTCTGCTCGTGTTGTCCGCCATTGCTGACCATCCTTGCATATTCTCCTAAGGGTTTTGCCTGGTACACCTAGTAGGGGTCGCGACCTGCGGGATAGACGCAGCAAGGACCAAACCGCCTTGCGGTGGTTCCTGGTGAATAACTTCTTCCCATTAGACTCCGCGCCTTACTTGACTAGTGCAAATCTAGGCAAACCGAGAGATCCATTCTTGAGCTGTGACACCATGGACCCAAAATTTCAGTTTTTTGATCCCCGAGCTACTTAGTTATCACTATTGCCTTATGGCAAGGTGTTCCATCATGCTGAAAAAGGCATTGTTCATCACCAACTGTTCTTGGATGGTTGAGAGAAGTTGCTCTTGAGGATGTTTCGGTAGGATTCATCAGAGAAAATGACTTCCAATGGCAATCCAATCCCTGTACCTTTTGCAGAATATCAGTCTGTCCCTGATATGCACTCACATCTGCCTGCTTTACATTCCTGAGCAAGCTCTGCACTGGTGGTGTCCCACAGCTGAATCATTTTTAGGAGACTGTCCTTGCGCTTGCTGGATGTTCTTTGGTGCCGTGAAGCCTTCTTCACAAATATTGAACCTCTCTCCTTGAAGCTCTTGATGAACTGATAAATGGCTGATTTAGGTGAAATCTTACTAGCAGCAATATCCTTGCCTGTGAAGCCCTTTTTGTGCAAAGCAATGTTTCCTTGCCGGTAACCATACCTAACAGAGGAAGAACAATGATTTTAAGCACCACCCTCTTTTTAAAGCTTCCAGTCTGTTATTCCAATTCAATCAGCATGACAGAGTGATCTCCAGCCTTGTCCTCATCAACACTCTCACCTGTGTTAATGAGAGAATCACTGACTTGATGTCAGCTGGTCCTTTTGTGGCAGGGCTGAAATGCAGTCGAAATGTTGTTTTTAAGATAAAGTCCATTGTCATGGCAAAGAGGGACTTTAAAATTGATTGCAATTCATCTGATCACTCTTCATGACATTCTGAAGTATATGCAAAATGCCAAAATAAAATCTGAGGAAGCAGGCTTTGTGAAAAATAATATTTGTGTCATTCTCAAAACTTTTGGCCATGACTGTATAATTAAGTGTGTAAATTTTCAGAGGCAGATGAGTAACTTATATGTATTTTTTTCTTTTATATTTTGTTTCTGTTTGTGTGTTTGTGTCAAAGCCCTGCAATAGAAGGGGCAGTGATTGAATCTAGAAAGAAGTCTTGCAATAGAAGTACAGTAAGTGCCACATAGGCAAGACAAAGGGTGGTAATTGAATCTAGTGAGACCAGTTTTTCAAACAGTCTGGAGAGAGGCTTAATATGTAAAGTTAATAAATAAAAGTGACATTCCCCACCTTACATGGATAATAACTAAAGTGCAGCCAGGGAAAAGTAGTGTGCCATGTTTTAATATTAGTGAAATAAGTTTGTTCCAATCCTTGTAATGGCTTAGTTTCAGAAATTTTAAAGGAGTAATAAGATTCCATGTGTATGTACTATTAGTAGATGAGATATCCATCATGTACAGACAATGGTTTTAGCTAATTTACCCTGGTTGCAATGAGGCTATCATCATCATCATCATCATCACCACTATTTATTTATATAGCGCCACTGATTCCGCAACGCAGTACAGAGAACTCATTCACATCAGTCCATGCCCCATTGGAGCTTACAGTCTAAAATTCCCTAACATACACACACACACAGACAGAGAGAGAGATTGAGACTAGGGTAAAAAAAATTGATGGCAGCCAATTAACCTACCAGTATGTTTTTGGAGTGTGGGAGGAAACCCACGCAAACACGGGAGAACATACAAACTCCACACAGACCATGGTCGGGAATTGAACTCATGGCCCCAGCGCTGTGAGGCAGAAGTGCTAACCACTGAGCCACCGTGTTGCCCACACTATAGAGTTAGTACAATACAAAAGACAAGTTGTTAGGGATAGATTTACATAAGAAACATTTGCTGCCAATGAGTTTTTTTTGTTCTTTGCTGTTGATTGATGATAAGGACTGATAGTGAAGAAATTAAAATGCGTTGTTTGTTTTCTGATACTAACTAAACTTTGTTGTTTTTTTTTCTATTCTTTAGACACGGACAGCCAGAGGAAAATATATCATATATGGGGATTACAGGAGAAATCAAAATTTTTCCCTTAAAGACAGAAGTTAACATTGAGTCATTCTAACACTCTTTCTTCTAGTTGCGGTTTCTCATGATAACTTATTTGGCTGAGATTTATTATTTAAAATGAAGTGTGTAATATACTCTGCTTCTAATCGTGTTTTTTTATGTACACTAGGATGACACACATGGGAGATACAGAGTATGTGTCACAAGGGATAATTCTGCAATTCACTGTTATAGCCGCAAGTCCATCACAGATTGTAGAATTATTCTGATCAGAGATACCAGGTTCCTTATGAACTAATGATGGATGACACTGGATTGGATGGGTAATGTAACTCCCTGTTAGGTTTAAAAAGAATGGGTGAGGGGTTATAGATTAGTCAAGATTTAAGGGGATTAATGAAATAGTTGCTGTAAATCTCCCTTTTTGCTTTCCTGCTTTACAGTTTTTCTGCAAATCATTTCATTATTATTATTCTTTGCTGACTTATTTCCCGTTCTTTATAAATCTAACTTTCAATACCTCAGCCTTTTCTTATAATGAGGTACAAGATTGGCCTGGCATGACTGTTTTTAATCTTCCCTACCAAATAAGGGGTCCAGTAAGAAAAATAATATTGCTGTGTCCTGATTTGTTTATGTCAGTTTGAAACTGAATACTTCATTAATTTCTCGGCAGCAGGACACAAGGTTGCAAAAGGGTGGATTACAGCCGTGCCAGACAAAGGTTTATTTATTAAGATATTGTCTCACCCAAAGGGCTAAGAATTTTTTGCCAATGGACAGAGTTAAGGGTACACACACTACACTGACATAGCCAGGGGTGCCGAGAGGGGAGGGGACAGGTACCGATTACCGGGGCCCAGGTATGTCAGGTGACCTGGGCCCACACTGCAGACTAGTTAGATTATTTTTTTCCTACTAATTGTTTTTTTTGTTTGTTTTGTTTCCTGGGAGGGGGACGTGGCGTGGGGGTGTTGGACAGGCAGTATATGCGATCCCTGCATAGGCTATCAAATCGCATACTATGTGTTGTGACAGTCTATACAGGGACCGCACAGGCTGCATCCATCTCCACTAGGTAGCGGCTAGATCTCAGTCACTGTAACATCAGCAGGTCATGCAGTCACATGACACACAGTGCAGGCAGGCTGGCTTGATATTTTCATGTTCCTGTGTGCTTTGCAGTGGATAAAAAGGTAAGAGAAAGGGGTGATGTGTTGAGGAGGGGCATGTGTGACTAAAGCTGCTGGGCAGAGTGGGAGATGTGTGATTAAAGCTGCTGGGCAGAGAGGGCAGGAGTGACTAAAGCTGCTGGGCATAGAAGGTCATGTGTGACTAAAGCTACTGGGCATAAAGGGGCATGTTTGATTAAAGCTGCTGGGCCTAGATGGGCATGTGTGATTAAAGATGCAGGGCATTTCAGTAATGACAGTACTACAGGGCTCCATCCCTAGACTACGGGAGCCCTGTAGCACCAAATGATTGTATCCTCTAATGAATATATATTAAATTATTCCTTGCCTTGCGCTTTTTACCTCCTAGGCATACCCCCAATGACACACAGCCACACCTCCAATGGTATGGTCACACTCCTTTGGTGGTGCACCGCCACTGCGCAGAGGCACATGGGTTTCCCTTCTGCTGTACCAGGGCCCAAAATTTCTCTTTGCTGCTCTGGACATAGCCACAAAGATAACTAAGAATTGCATTTATATGCATACCGAAGCTGCTGGGTTCCTTAATATGGTACTGGGACATGATTCACATTTTTATGCATTGCATGTGGTATCTGCCCACCTAAGTCCTGTATAAATTACATATGGTTGTTGAGCAAGGTGTACAAAGTGTACCTCTAGATGCACAAAGGGTGGAAGGAGCAAAGGAGACTACCTGAAGGGGAATTATGCAGACAAACAGATACGCATGACTGTGTGGAACATTTGAATAAGACTTTTGCCACAAGACCTGACATAAGTGACACCCTATAGAAAACGTAAAATTGTCATGTTTCTTTATTTGTCATAGACAGACAGACATGTACTTGACATTGTTATAAATGACAAAGATGCTATAAAAAGTGACCCCCTTGTCCCTCCTCATTTGGGAACTGGTAAGAGCTTACTGGTGTGCACCAGACTTTTCTTCTCAAGGTAGTAGAAAGGCATTGTTTGTCTTACTTGAGGAAAAATGTTGGATAGACAATTTCAATAGAGCCATCCCATAGCCCTCCTACAGATGGACTTTTTCCAGGTAAAACAAATCAATTTTATTCAATTGATACCTTTCAGGATTTTCAACTACTGTATATGCTGGTGTACTGATGTAATCTAGATTTGGGTAAAGGTTCATTGAAATGTTTCTATTATTGCTGTGTCATACTTGGAATTCTTGTTAGTAAATGTGGTATGCATAGAGTTATAGAAGGTTATAGGGGTATTCATTTTACTGTTAATAACTTTTAGATAATGAGTATAACATATGGGCAGTGATAGTAAGTTACATACTCTTTATCAGCCACAAGCCAGTGGGAAAATAGATTAAACTGTACTTTCTAGAACAAATTCAATAGAGTGATAGTTGAAACTAGATTGGAGTGAAGCTTTGGCCACTAGTTCTCCCCACTATCAGAGTCACTCCTAAACTGCATTTTAACCTCATTTTAACCTGTCACCTTTTGAAATATTTTTGACAAGCAACCTCACTTGATGTTAGATTCCCGAGATGAGTTCATAATGGATAGACTGTTGAAAATTTTATAAAGAGAACCAAATAGTGAGACAGCAACAAGGGGCATTCGAAACACTGTCTCCTGATATGCTATACACTAACTGTCATGATGTTGGATTGGGAAAGTATGTTATGGACTGTAATTTCCTACGCTCAAGTTGTTTGATAGACAGGTACGAAGTGTTGATGAACAGCACCACTTCTCTGGGAGCAGCAGACAGAGACACTTGGACCCATTCCACCCACTGCAGAGGAATCAACAACCCGGAGAAGGTTCAAATTATAGCAGAGACTGACACTCATAAATCTATTCCAGAAAACCTAAAGTCGCACTTATTAACACCTGAGCCAAGGACTTTGCAAAGACTGTTATCCCATCATGGAGCAGCGGTTTTCCTGTTTTTCCCTTTCCAGTGATTCTCTTATCCTTCTTCTCTTTCCAGGGCATTCATTTATTTCATTGGTGATCAGGTGATGGAGACTGGTTCAGGGACAGTGTGAGGGGCTATTGTCTGAAGAATATTGTGTCTGTGACCCCATATTTGAAGAGAAGTGCATCCAGCCATATCAGTACAGTAATAATTTGGACTTGAGCGGTCATCCATGAGAATGATTATTATTCTTTGGTGGCTAAGGTTTTAGACCAAACTGAATGCTGGGTCTGCTCTCACATGCCTCAGAGACTGAGTTATGTAGGACTATTTCTCTTTCCACTAACTATTTCTGAGGTACCCGAATTATGGGGTGGGAGGCCAGTAGAGGGAAGGTAATACAACTAGGTCCCTTAGTTTGAAGTTAACCAATATTCGGCAGACCGATCACTGTTTCACATACAAAGAAACTTGCGTATTGGGAGACTTGACAGAATGAACAGAGAGTAGCCCGCCCCACAAGTGTTGATGAAAAAAACCCATTGATATTATTAGAGTGTATTTAATTAAAAAGGTTGAAGGAGATCATAAATGAGATTATGTTAACACACATAAGATGTGGTTATTTGTGGAAATGTATTGTTTAAATGTCATATACGCTAAGACATGCCTCAGACAGATGGACATACTAGACATGAGGAGCTTTATAGAATATTGTGTATTAATGTAACATACTTTATTGTACCTAGAATTATGACTGTCTTTTATGGTAACCTGGCTGATATCCACAGACAGTGTGGTTGTACTCGGGGGGGAACATACATTACAGAGAATGTACTACTGAGATCCTGCAGTAAAATTTGAAGGTGATAGTTTTGTGCAATATCAAAGGGTGGTCTGTGGAACTCAAATAATTGGTTGAAGTAAACTAAATTGATTAATATAATTTTACCGTGCGATTGTGTGGTGTACGCCACATGTAATGATGCAATCGCACTGATTAATAACACACTCATTTACATTCGCACTTACACTTGTAAATAAAACATATTTATTAAGGTTTCAATCCACATTTCCTAATTAGTATAATGTATTAGAGATTATTTATACATAAATAAAACTACATCAGTGCACTATTTTAAGCACTTTCTCCTATCTCCCGTTGTCAGTTCTTCATGTTTCCTTACCTGTGAGGATGCTGTCCTCTCTGACTCCCGTTCGCATGCTGACTTCTGTGTTACCTGTCATGATCTGCCTCCTGCAGCTCCTGTTTGCCAGGAGCTATGTTGAACCTTCTGGATATATATATATAGCCTGCAGTAACACCATGCCACCAAAGGGGCCACTGTGGTGCTTGAACTGTTTCCCTTCCTGCTGAACTATCAACCTGATAGGAAGCATTCTCCATTGACTCCAGTTCCTGGTTATACTTTCCTGTGTGCCTGTCTTGGTGTCTTTTCTGTTCATTCCAGTGCCGCAGACACAGCTTCATCTACCCTATTCCTGAGTTATACACCTATGTGGATCTCGGTGCTTTTGCTCTCTGCAACTCATTGCTTCTCAGTGTAACCTGTTCAGCTTACTTCCACATTTATCTGCTGTCTACTCTTAAGTATTTCAGCATTAACAGGCTACTCGTCTCACCACCTCTCTAGAGATATACAGCCCTGCAATCCACAGACTACTGCTTCTCACCATTGCTTTACAGTATTGCTTTACAGTATTGCCTATTCCGCTGTTAAGATCTGTGGTTATATTACTGCCTTACTAGTTTTTGCATCCTGAACCTGTATTACCTGTGTCTCTAATAAAACCACTTTGTTCACCTACTGTCTCTCCGTGGTCTTACATTGAGAACCCTGACATTACCTTTTCCATCTTCAAGACCTATGTTATATTGCAGATCCTCATGCTTCATCACCGCTCCCATTTCCAAGTTACTCGCTGTTCAGGGATCTCAGCGCATCAGTCATCTTCAGCTCATCACCTCTCTGTTGGTATCCTTTGTTATCTATTCCTCGATCTAGACCCTTGTTACTCTGCAGTACGTCGTGCCTCATCATCGATCCTGCATCTAGCCTCAGCCACCCACTGTGATCTCAGTACTCCAGCCCGCAGTAGTACTTCCTCATAGTTTCTCCTGTGTCTCCCCTTCCACAGTCCAGGATTGAGGGTCCTCTACAGGACGTGTGCATCATCACTGATCTAGCTACTAGGACCTCAGCGCTTCAGTTCACTGCCGTAAACCTATTCTCGTCTAGTATTCTGTTCTCCAGGATCCTCCAGACTTATCTGCCATTCATCCAAGACTCTGCACTTCCCTTCTGGTAGTCCTTCACCGCTCCTTGGTTCCTTGGTTCCCCTTAGAGGACCGCGACCTGTGGCTTGAAAGCATCTAAGCCCATATTCCCTTGCGGGGATCCCTGGTGAATACCTCTCTACCATTAGACTCCGCACCTCTCTGGGGGTAAGCCTATCCTGAGCAGGTTTCAAGGTCTATTTCAAACCCAGACTCTGTGACGGTAAGAACTGACCAAACTAGGAATGGACCCCAATCGGGAACATTCTGCTAAGGACATGCTGCAACATGTGGTTGGTCAGAGTGAACGGCAGAATGTTTACGCAATAACAGCTCCTTCAGTGTCTACAGGCACCAGCCTCACGTTTAAACTCTCAGCAAACGGCCTTGCCTGTCGCCCAGGCTCCACCAGTTACTGAGCCCAGTCACTCTACCCAGACTGAATCCTCCACATCTCTACATTTACTTACTCCTCAAAAGTTTGATTGTGACCCTAAATATTGTGGAGGAATTTTGAACCAATGTTCAGTTTGAGCTACTCCCGCAAAATTTTCCTACTGATAGCACTAAAGTGGCTTATATCATATCGCTTGTCTCCTGTCAAGCTCTGGCGTGGAGAGGAACGATTCTTTGCTACAAGACTGTTCTGCTTTCACCGCAACATTACAAAAAAATTTCCATTAACCTGGGCGTGTTTCCTCGCCGCTTCACGTTTACTTAGACTTCGACAGGGTTCCCATACCCTTACTCAATATGTTATTCAATTCCATACTCTTTCTTCCGAACTGCAATGGAATAATGAAGACCTTGTGGCTATACTTGGTTTAGGGCTCGCTGACCGAATGAAAGATATTTTAGCTTCTCAGGAACTACCAACTACCCTAGACGCCCTGATCTCCTTGTGCCACCATGTTCACATTAGATGTCAAGAGAGGGCAACTGAGAAACTGTGAGAATGACCACCCAGAGCCTACCCTCTAGTGCCACAGTGGAGGCCATGCAGCTATGGCGCTCTAGGATCTCCCCCGAGGAGAGACTGAGAAGAATTTCTAGTGGACTTTGTCTCTATTGTTCTGAACCTGGGCATCGCTTGCCCTCATGCTCTAAACACCAGGGAAATGCCAAACCCTAATCTGTGATTGATAGGTCAGGCTAGAGAGATTTAAGTCCTCTCCAGAATTTAACAATTCATCTGCTTGTATTATTCCTGTTACCCTTCATGGTCCTGGGGGATCTAAACTTCTCTCTGCTCTCCTGAAATCTGGGGCAGCCAAAAATTTTATTTCTCATGCCTTAGTGGAATACATATCACTACCTACCACGTTATTATCTACCCCAGTGGTGCTCACAGCCATAGCTGGGAGTCATATTCCTAACGGGAGAATTCTGAAACGAACAGACACTTTGTCTCAATAAACCGGGGTCCATCATCATCATCATCAACATTTATTTATATAACGCCAACAATTTCCGTAGCACTTTACAATTGGGAACAAACATTAATAAGACAATACTGGGCAATACATACAGACAGAGAGGTGAGGGAACCCTGCTCACAGGCTTAGAATCCTGCATTTTAAAGAAATATCTTTCTATGTGGTGTCACACACCTCCAGTCTGGTTATCCTTGGTTTACCTTGGCTCTGTCTGCATTCTCCTCATATTGATTGGTCGACATCCCAAGTCCTGCCTTGGGGTCCATCCTGCTTTTCCAAGTGTTTCGTACATGTCAAGACGTTACGTTCAGTTGATGTCATTAAAGAGTCCACCAAAAAGGTTGTTCCTCCCCAGTACTCTTCATTTGCCGATGTTTTTGATAAAAGTAAGTCTGAGGTTTTGCCCCAATATCGTATTTGGGACTGCCTTATTGATCTCCTTGCTGGCAAGATGCCACCCAGATGCCATCTTTATCCCCTGTCGGTTACCGAGACACAGGTCATGGCAGATTACATCAAAGAAAATCTCCAGCGAGGGTTTATTCGTCCTTCCTCCTCTCCAGATTGTGCTGGTTTCTTCTTCGTTTAAAAGGAAGACGACCATCACTCAAAAAAATTGTTATACAATTCCTGTGATAACCAAACTGTTTGACTGTATAAAATGGGCACGAATTTTTACCAAGCTAGACCTGAGGGGCGCATACAACTTAATCAGAATTAGAAAAGGAGATGAGTGGAAGACCACCTTCAACACCAGAAACAGTCACTATGAATATCTGGTTATGCCCTTCAGGCATGGTATGTCATAATCCAAAGGAGATAATCTAAGGGAAAAATATAATCAGCCCTCTCTCTATATATATCATTGATAACCAGGATATTATACTAGTATATAAGATTAGCGGATTATATATTTACATATGTAATACTGGAATATTTATGGTGGCAGCAAGGTTATGCAATTTGTGCTGCATTTTTTAATTGCACAGGACACATGTTTTTATCCTTTGTTTTTAATTATTTCGCTCTCTGTCCAACCAATTCAACTTGTTCAACATAATTTTAATGCATACCTAATAAAGGTTATACATTTTTATGTATTGGCCACCCTGGAGTGCCCCTAAAATACACATCTTTTTCTTTTTCCTTTTGGTGTCCTTCAGGCTTAGTAACGATCCTGTGGTATTTCAAAGTTTTGTGAACGGGCGATATTTTAACTTTTACCAGGATCAGCCTTCCCACAGACAACATGATGCTGAGGTTCTCTCGAGACTTAGGGCAATGACCTTTTTTCAAACTCAAGAAATGTGTCTTCGAAGTCACGGAGACATCTTTCTTAGGATACATTGTTTCCGGTAACAACTTGCGAATGGACTCTGAGAAAGTGCGAGCCATCATGGAGTGGCCTATTCCGTTGGGTCTGAAGGCCATTCAACGTTTCTTAGTGTTCGCTAACTATTATAGACAGATTTTCCAAAATTATTCTTCTATTGTGGCTCCTATTGTCGTTCTGACCAAGAAAGGCCGCAGACAGCTCTCTCTGCCTTTAGCACCCTCAAGAAAACATTCTTTACAACTCCGGTCCTCAGGCAACCTGGTCCTTCTTAACCATTCTTTGTTAAAGTAGACGCCTCGGCAGTAGTAATAGGCGCAGTTCTTTCCCAGAACCCCTCTACCAAAAGACAGTTTCATCCTTGCGCATTCTTTTCACGTAAATTCCTGCCTGTTGAAAATAACTATACCATCAATAATAGAAAACTCCTAGCTATGAAAATGGCACTATCAGAATGGAGATATCTCCTGGAAGGGGCACGTTTTCCCGTAACCATTTTTTCTGACCACAAAAACCTGCCATATCTCCAATCGGCACAGTGTCTCAACCCCTCGGCAGGCCTGTGGTCCCTCTTCTTTTATCATTTTAATTTACATGTTACATTTCAGCCGGGATCAAGAAATAGAAGAGCTTATGTAGCTTATCTAGGCCGTTCCCCTGTGAATTTGAACCTCCGGATGCTGTTAGCCATCCTATTCTCGAACCCAGATTTCTACAGGTGCCGTCCGTATCTCCTGACTCAGTACTACAACCGGGATAAGTTTTGTACCTCGGAACCTTCAAAAAAAACTTTTGCATTGGTTTCATTGTTCCCGATTTTCCGATCATGGCAGGTCCGCCAAAATTATTGAACCCATCTCTCAGAATTTTTGGTGGCCAACCCTTAGATGTGATGTCAAACAGTTTCTGGCAGCCTGTCATATTTGTGCATAACACAAGACCCCCGACCGTCTCCTACTGGTCTTCTCATGCCGCTTCCTATACCATCCAAACCATGGTCACATATATATCAATGAAATTTGTGACTGACCTCCCTCCCTGTAAGAAGTTCAACACCATCTGGTTGATTGTAGACTGTTTCTCGAAGATAGCACACTTTATTCCTCTCATTGGCCTTCCATCTGCATCCTGTTTAGAAAATATTTTTGTCGAGGAAAAATATTCTGCCTACACGAATGTCCTCTTGAAATTGTCTCTGAACGGGGAGTTCACTTTACACCCAAATTTTGGAGAGCCCTCTGTAAACTCTTGGATATTCAGCTGAACTTCTCGTCATCCGACCATCCGCAATCCAATGGCCAAACCGAAAGTGTGAACCAAGATTTGAAGACTTTTTTTTTTTATATATTCCTCGGCTTCCCAGGATAACTGGGTTGACCTTCTGCCTTGGGCAGAATTTGCCCATAAAAACTTATCTTGAATCCATATCTTGCACTCCGTTCTCTATTGTTTATGGCCTTCATCCTAACTTTCCCAAGTTCTCAGCCCTCCCTCCCACCCAGTTTCTGGCTGCTAATGACCTCCATTGCATCTTTCTTTCTATTTGGAACCAGACAATTGAAAGTTTCAAAAAGACTTCTTCCCGTTATAAACGGTTTGCAGATAGAAAATGTTGGGCGGTTCCTCCTCCAAAAAATATTGTTATAGTATATAGTTCACTACTCTTCTCAAATTCCTTTCATGTATCGCTCCTCAAAACCCTAATCATTATTCGGTTTTCTTCCGATAAGAGTACATCTCTTCTTCCGGCTGTTCAGCAATCTGAAAAATTCTAAATCTCCCAGATCTTGGATTCCAAAGCCTTTCAGGGCAAGACTAAATATTTAGTGGATTGGAAGGGAAATGAATCTGAGAAGCGGTCCTGGGTGGATGCTTCCAATGTTCACGCTTCATCTTTGGTCAAGAACTTTTGTGCTAAGTATCCCAAGAAAGTTAGGCCTTTGGTGTTCAATACCCACCATTAAGAGGGGGGAACTATCACACGTCTCACCTATTCCGTGCTCTGCATGGCGTTCCTTCACCTTCTGTCATTATTGTGCCGGTCCTACCGTGCATGTGCAACCCTAGCACTTTCAAACTGTGGTATATTGCAGAACATCGCACCTCATCATCGATGTCGTCTCCAAGCTATTTGCTGTTCAGGGATTTCAGCGAATCAGTCCTCTGTTGCTCATGACCTCTCTGTTAGTATTCTGTGTTACCTGTTCCACGATTAAGACCTGTGGTATATTGCAGATCCTCGCCCTTCATCACCGGTCCATGTTTCCAAGCTTCTCGCTTACCATTAGACTTCGCACCTCTCTGGGGGTAAGCCTATCCAGAGCAGGCTTCAAGGACAATTTCAAACCCGGACTATGTGACTGTATCATGTTTAGTGTCATGTTGATCTGCACATTACCATCAGTAATCCACTACTATTGGTAAAGCAATCTTTTAGTTATGGAAGATAAAGGATTAATGCTCAAAATTATATTGTGTTTGGAATGCAAATAGGTTGGATTAAACTGGATTAGGTTGGTTCCCTTAGGCACATGCTCTCAGTTGTTGGAGTGAGCTGGCCCCAGGGCCGGACTGGGACTAAAAATCAGCCCTGGCATTTAAAGTACACAGGCCCATCTCAGTCCCAGCATAAAATGAACCGTGCGCCGCCGCGCAAAGGGCATGCCCACATTGTGTTTTGGGTGTGGCCAACATGTGGCATTGATACATATATTATAATAAAACATTACATTTATCACGCCCTCCCAGTCACATCACGCCATCCCCAGCCCACTGGGGATGCTTCTGGTGCTGCTGACATCCATCAGGGTGGGAACTTCCTGTAGAGTGAGCAGGGAAGCTCTTTGTCTCACAAGATTACCAAATCTTGTGATACTTGGAGCTCCTAGGCTTCCTCTGCAGGCTGTGTCCTGTCCGGGAACTGAGAGCAGCTATCCGTTCCCTTCCCCTAACATGCTGCATTAAGGCTAAGGGGCCCAAGGTATTTAAGACAGCTGGGCCCCTATTATGTAACATGGTTATCAATTTAGACAAATACACAGGCAATACTGTGTGCACTACTGTTAGAAGCACACAGCTCTGCCTTCACAAGCAGTACGTTGTGAAGCGGGACATACCTCCCAACTGTCCTTGCAGTTAAACCAAATCCTGACTAAGTGAGACAGTCACCCAAATTCAGGACTGCCCCACCAGATTCAGGACCGTTGGCAGACTGTCCTGCTCTCTCCTACCTGTCTTGGTCACTTTCACCGCTTGTAGCAGCTGGTTTCTTTAGCTCAGTTCTTTCTTGTCTTTATCCTGGAATATTAGATCCCCAATTCTGAAAAAAATGGGGTACATGAGATTTAGAAAACTCCAACTCACGTTTTATAATTAGGCCTCCCTCCAGTCCCCACAATAATAATATTCACATTTAATAAGTATACCTATTTCCCTTCAAACAGCCCCAACATTAAATTAACAATATACCCATTTACTCAAAACATATTTCCCTCCCTGCAGACAGTCTAAGTAATAAATTAAATAGCATTAAAGTTTAATAAATATAGCTATTTTCCACAACCATCGCCAGCAATAAATAATTCATATTCACATTTAATAAATAGCCCTCCACCCCACAATCAGCACCATATTCAATTGATAGCCCTAAACCACCCAAGCATGAAATTAAAGATTCCTTCACCTCAACTTAAATAGTTAGCCCCCACCTACACTCCACCATTAAATAGCCTACCTCCCACACTATATTAAGATCCTCCTTTCCCTCACATATTATATTAAAATACTGCGCGCACAAACACACTAATATATACATGGCCACACACACACTAATATATACATGGCCCCACACACACACTAATAAATATATATATATATATATATATATATATATATATATATATATAGGTCCAGACTTCACACAATGTACTGATACACACACAATTGCCAGCCAGACACACCCCCCCCAGGGAGAGACACAGCCAGCCCCCCACCAGTGAGAGATGCAGCAACAGCCAGCCCCCCCAGTCAGAGACTCAGTGACAGCGATAGCCAGCCCCCCCCCAAGTCAGAGACATAGTGACAGTGACAGCCAGCCCCCCCAAGTCAGAGACATAGTGACAGCCAGCCCCCCCAAAGTCAGAGACATAGTGACAGCCAGCCCCCCCGAGACAGAGACAGCAACAGCCAGCCCCCCCTAAGTTAGAGACATAGTGACAGCGACAGCGACAGCCAGCCCCCCCCAAGTCAGAGACATAGTGGCAGTGACAGCCAGCCCCCCCGAGACAGAGACATAGTGACAGCCAGCCCCCCCCCAAGTCAGAGACATAGTGACAGCCAGCCCCCCCCCCAAGTCAGAGACATAGTGGCAGTGACAGCCAGCCTCCCCCAAGTCAGAGACAGTGACAGCAACAGCCAGCCCCCCCCTAAGTTAGAGACATAGTGACAGTGACAGCCAGCCCCCCCCCAAGTCAGAGACATAGTGACAGCCAGCCCCCCCAAGTCAGAGACATAGTGGCAGTGACAGCCAGCCCCCCCCCCCAAGTCAGAGACAGTGACAGCAACAGCCAGCCCCCCCCTAAGTTAGAGACATAGTGACAGTGACAGCCAGCCCCCCCCATGTCAGAGACATAGTGACAGTGACAGCCAGCCCCCCCCAAGTCAGAGACATAGTGACAGCCAGCCCCCCCCCAGTCAGAGACATAGTGACAGTGACAGCCAGCCCCCCCCCAAGTCAGAGACAGTGACAGCAACAGCCAGCCCCCCCTAAGTTAGAGACATAGTGACAGCGATAGCCAGCCCCCCCCCAAGTCAGAGACATAGTGACAGCCAGCCCCCCCCCCAAGTCAGAGACATAGTGACAGCCAGCCCCCCCCCCAAGTCAGAGACATAGTGGCAGTGACAGCCAGCCCCCCCCCAAGTCAGAGACAGTGACAGCAACAGCCAGCCCCCCCTAAGTTAGAGACATAGTGACAGTGACAGCCAGCCCACCCTAAGTTAGACACAGTGACAGTGACAGCCAGCCCCCCCTAAGTTAGACATAGTGACAGTGACAGCCAGCCCCCCCAAGTCAGAGACATAGTGACAGCCAGCCCCCCCCCCCAAGTCAGAGACATAGTGGCAGTGACAGCCAGCCCCCCCCCAAGTCAGAGACAGTGACAGCAACAGCCAGCCCCCCCTAAGTTAGAGACATAGTGACAGTGACAGCCAGCCCACCCTAAGTTAGACATAGTGACAGTGACAGCCAGCCCCCCCTAAGTTAGACATAGTGACAGTGACAGCCAGCCCCCCCAAGTCAGAGACATAGTGACAGCGACAGCCAGCCCCCCCAAGTCAGAGACATAGTGACAGCGACAGCCAGCCCCCCCCCAAGTCAGAGACATAGTGACAGTGACAGCCAGCCCCCCCCAAGTCAGAGACATAGTGACAGTGACAGCCAGCCCCCCCAAGTCAGAGACATAGTGACAGTGACAGCCAGCCCCCCCCAAGTCAGAGACAGTGACAGTGACAGCCAGCCCCCCCCAAGTCAGAGACAGTGACAGCAACAGCCAGCCCCCCCTAAGTTAGAGACATAGTGACAGCGATAGCCAGCCCCCCCCCAAGTCAGAGACATAGTGACAGCCAGCCCCCCCCCAAGTCAGAGACATAGTGACAGCCAGCCCCCCCCCCAAGTCAGAGACATAGTGGCAGTGACAGCCAGCCCCCCCCCAAGTCAGAGACAGTGACAGCAACAGCCAGCCCCCCCTAAGTTAGAGACATAGTGACAGTGACAGCCAGCCCACCCTAAGTTAGACACAGTGACAGTGACAGCCAGCCCCCCCTAAGTTAGACATAGTGACAGTGACAGCCAGCCCCCCCAAGTCAGAGACATAGTGACAGCCAGCCCCCCCCCAAGTCAGAGACATAGTGGCAGTGACAGCCAGCCCCCCCCCAAGTCAGAGACAGTGACAGCAACAGCCAGCCCCCCCTAAGTTAGAGACATAGTGACAGTGACAGCCAGCCCACCCTAAGTTAGACATAGTGACAGTGACAGCCAGCCCCCCCTAAGTTAGACATAGTGACAGTGACAGCCAGCCCCCCCAAGTCAGAGACATAGTGACAGCGACAGCCAGCCCCCCCAAGTCAGAGACATAGTGACAGCGACAGCCAGCCCCCCCCAAGTCAGAGACATAGTGACAGTGACAGCCAGCCCCCCCCAAGTCAGAGACATAGTGACAGTGACAGCCAGCCCCCCCAAGTCAGAGACATAGTGACAGTGACAGCCAGCCCCCCCCAAGTCAGAGACAGTGACAGTGACAGCCAGCCCCCCCCAAGTCAGAGACTTAGTGACAGTGACAGCCAGCTCCCCCCCAGTCAGAGACATAGTGACAGTGACAGCCAGCCCCCCCCAAGTCAGAGACATAGTGACAGACAGCCCCCCCCCAAGTCAGAGACATAGTGACAGCCAGCCCCCCCAAGTCAGAAACATAGTGACAGCGACAGCCAGCCCCCCAAGTCAGAGACTTAGTGACAGTGACAGCCAGCCCCCCCCCGTTCAGAGACATAGTGACAGTGACAGCCAGCCCCCCCAAGTCATAGACATAGTGACAGTGCCAGCCAGCTCCCCCCAAGTCAGAGACATAGTGACAGTGACAGCCAGCCCCCCCTAAGTTAGACATAGTGACAGCGACAGCCAGCCCCCCCAAGTCAGAGACATAGTGACAGCGTCAGCCAGCCCCCCCAAGTCAGAGACAGTGACAGTGACAGCCAGCCCCCCCCAAGTCAGAGACATAGTGACAGTGACAGCCAGCCCCCCCCAAGTCAGAGACATAGTGACAGCCAGCCCCCCCAAGTCAGAAACATAGTGACAGCGACAGCCAGCCCCCGCCCCCAGTCAGAGACACACTTACCTTATCACCTCGCTGCTCGGCGGACAGTGTCAGTGCGATGCGCGGCGCGCCAGTAATCACATGGGAGGCACATCATGTGACAGGTGCTGTCACATGATGCGCCTCCCATGTGATTACTGGCGCGCCGCACATCGCATTGACACTGTCTGCTGAGCAGCGCGCAGTGAGCTGCGCTGCTCGGACGGACATCCTGCCCCGTTGGACCGGCCCAACTAGCCATCGGCCCTTCTGGCATTTACCAGAAGTGCCCGATGGCCAGTCCGGCCCTGGCTGGCCCCCACTTTATTCAGAGGAATCCTTTGAACTTACTTATGATTTGCATTGTACTGGTCTGACCTGACCCCCTGAAACAATGAAGAAAGACCTTAGTTTATCTTTGTGTACATTGTGACATCATCACTGTTTTTATGTTAACTGAAACTGCATATAAGCAAGTCCTGCGCCAGTGTTAAATCTCTCCTCCTGACTACAAGGCTGCACATGGACCTGGGCCCAGAACGTGCTTGTGAAGTTGTAATTACTCGGTTTAATACTTTTCTGTTGTTATATCTTGTATGTTTCATCATGGCTTGCTGTAGACCCTGTAATATTGTAGGGTGGCAAAACAGATGTCAAACTTATTACATAACATGCAAGAGTCCTAGTACAAGGAAGCACAGGGAGACGGTGGCAGTAGACAGGAAGAAAGAGGCCCTGACAATGAAAGTCAATTGTTTATTTAAAAATATATATAGAGTTTCATTACAGTGAGTAGCATGTCAATTTTACCAATTCCATCAATTTGTTGTGGATCGAGGTAGGACAAGGCTTTCTGCTCTGGCCCCCCTAATATAATATTGTTGCACTCTAATCTGTCTTTAAGCCTACACTGAAAGTGCTGCCAGTTTCTTCACCTTCTCCAGAGAGCGTGTGGTCAGAGTCACTACATTGACTTGGTTTGTTATTTCTTGTAGGTACAGACAACAGCCTGCTGGCTCTCAGCTGCATTTCTGCCACACTATTCACTATTATCTTTACATCAGCAAATCTAACTTTTGCATGTCTTTTTTTGTAGGTTGCTTGTCCCTGGATAGATATATATATATATATATATATATATATATATATATATGTATTGCATTTTTTCCAATCTGGCTCTTTTGGGGTATGTGATTGAAGTATGAACGGTGTAGGGGAGCAGTGTGTTTTTTTTTTCACAGGAAACATAAGTACACAAATGTTGGTTAAGAGAATATGTGGATCCACAGTGGCTTGTCTGCATGACAATCAGTTGTGCTTCTTTTGGTGCATGTCAGTCAATCACTGTCTTGGAAGCTGTTTTTGAAAAAGCTAGTTGCATACAGGAGAGCTACAAATTTCTCAAAAGAAAAGCTTCTGTTAATGGTGCACAACACGAACAGATAACTTGCGGGCAAAGAACATATCACTAACATTAGGAAGCATTAGGCCTACATATAAAATCCACACAACTCTAGGAATACATCTCTCCATTAGCCAATTACAAAGGCAGTGCAATGATTTGAGCACACCGCACTCGTGTATTGAGCAGAATGAGCAGGAGAATTATGAAAGATATTTAAGATATTTTAAATTTTTTACTGTCCTGTTCCTAAGTCAAAATTATATTTACACATTTGTTTATAACAAAAATAAGATGATACAGTGATAAGACAAATAATGACACAGCAAATGAATACTCATGGTTCATATTATTGCGTGTATATCATCCCAAAATGATAGCGGAATTATAAGAAAAATGAAAAAAGTGCTTTTGTGATGTGTATAAAAAAATAAAAAAATAGAAATGATAAATAATAAACCTAAAACAAAAGTTAGGTACTCTTACAACAATATCAAATTCAAATATATTATATGCTACTTTGGCTGATAGAAACTATAGTTCCTACAGCTGAGGTGTAATGATTTAAATGATAGCTATCTCTGAATTAATAAAGATACAAATAATTGTATACTTAGTTTAATATGTTGTATCATTGTAGAAGTGACAAATCAGTAATTATTCTTTATAGGAAAAAATATACTGACATTATAGTACTAGTTTTTGAATTGTAAGCGTTTATTCACAGTGCCATTTTTTTTCATGTTTACTTGTTTAATAACAATTTAATATGTCCATAACATATTGTAAAATCTGGAGTTGCTCAAATTTATTAACAATATATTGTATATTTCAGTCAGTTTTAATGATTTCTAGCTCTGTATGGCTGCAGCTCTTTTAATCAGTATCATTTTAACTTAACTGAAACAAGTTGATATTTTGAATCTAATTCTTGTAAAGGCTCTTTCTCCTTCAACATCAATGATTTCTTGTTCTGCACCGCTGCAGCAAACGTTGTTCTGATTTATTACCTTCTGATTTGCAACAACTTGATACATTTTTTTATTTAATATGCCATTGTAGAAGTTTTCACTCAACAGCTTTCTATTCAACTACAGTGGATTACAGATAGTTTAATGTAACCATTAATATAGTTGCTAAATAGGTGTCTGCTAGCATGCTGTAAATTAATTAGAGTTGCTGATGTCTTCTTTGCTATTCTATAAGATTGACTTTGTTGACTTTTTAACAAAACTAGTATTCCAAATTATTCTGTCCACTATGACAGCTTTCATCTAATTCTGAACATGTTTCTACTCCGCAATGGACATGCTGACAAACAGTGTGTGCCTCCTGTCTCCTGATGTGTATTTTGCTACACTGTTTTTTTTCAAAGGATTTGAACCCTCCATTCAGGTTTAAGAAGTTTAAATAGAGGGCTTCAACTAAGCAATTTAAATACACATTTAAATACAGCACAGTGGCCTAGTGGTTGTCACGGGCACTAGGAGTCTTTGCCCAGGATATCACCAGATGATGTTCTTACCAGAGTAATATAGCTGGTACTATGGTCCTCTGGTAGCAGGGTGACAACGGAACAGGAGAATCAGCAGATGGTGAGAGAATGCTCAAGGAAAGTCTATGACTAGCAGCAACTGGTAATGACTAGATGTATGTACACTAGGAACCAGATGGACAAGTAAACGTGAGGAGAGTCAGTGGTCTGCGTACAGCAAGTTGTACCACTGCTTATGTGAGAGGATACTTGAAACTGGTGCCACAGGTAAACAGGAGTCAGTGGTCTGCATTCAGCAAGTTGTACCACTGCTATATATATGTGAGGAGGGGCACGAGGAGATGAATGGAATGGAATGCAGAGGATACACGGGGCACACGGAACTTGATCCCACAATGATAACCACAATACAATAATAACTGACAAGCGCTGCTTGAAGTATACAAAGTCACTATAGAGATCCAGGTAATAGGAAACAAAGTCAATAGTAACAATAGCTTCAGTAGATGGAAGACTCCGGAGATGAACACAACACAGTCCAGACGGATATGCAATACAATAGCAAAGTCAATGGAAAGTATGCATACCGCGATTCAGGAGAGCAGGCTGTCAAGGAGACGTGCAGGGATACCTGAACGGCTGAACGCCGGCAGGAGGAGAGACCACTGGAGGATGGAAGCGGTAATCAGGTTGGTGCAGCGCACGGAAGATAACCGGTAATCAACGGAGCAATACTCAGGAAGCAGTAGTAAGTAAAACTGGAAACATCATGAACACGGGAGAGTTGAGGCTGTCTGGTATCCGGCAGTAGTAGCGGAGGCAGCGGAGGGAAGGCACGCTGAACACGGGAGAGTAGAGGCGGTCTGGAATCCGGCAGTAGTAGCGAAGGCAGCGGAGGGGAGACACGCTGAACACAGGAGAGTAGAGACGGTCTGGAATCCGGCAGCAGTAGCAGATAGGAATCAGTGGAGAGCTGACACGATGAACACAGGAGAGTTGAGACGGTCTGGAACCCGGCAGTAGTAACGGAGGCAGCGGAGAGCAGACACGCTGAACACAGGAGAGTTGAGGCGGACTGGAATCCAGCAGCAGTAGCAGATAGGAATCAGCTGAGTGCAGACACGATGAACACAGGATAGTTGAAGTGGTCTGGAAACCACAATAGTAGTAGACAGGAATCAGCTGGAGCTGAATACACGAGGAAACACAGGAACACCTTCAGAGGCTCATGGGGAATGAGACTCCAAGATCAGGCAACCAGGTAATGATCACAGATGGTTTAAATAGGGAGGGTTGCCTGATCATCCAATCAATTAAAAGCAACAGGTACTGAAGGTTTCATAAGGGCTGCACATGCGCAGACCCTAAGGATGGCGGACGGCCACGGTTCCTGAACACAGGAGAAATGGCACTCACAGTCCGGTGAGTGACAGTGGTTAGCACTTCTCCCTCACAGCTCTGGGGTCATGAGTTTGATTCCTGACCATGGCCTTATCTGTGTGGAGTTTGTATGTTCTCCCTGTGTTTGTGTGGGTTTCCTCCGGGTGCTCCGGTTTCCTCCCACACTCCAAAAACATACTGGTAGGTTAATTGGCTAAAATAAAAAAAATTGACCCTCGTCTCTCTGTCTGTCTGTGTGTGTATGTTATGAAATTTAGACTGTAGACTCTGCCTCTGTTTGTGTGTGTGTGTGTGTGTGTGTGTGTGTGTGTGTTAGGGAATTTAGACTGTAAGCTCCAATGGGGCAGGGATTGAATTGACTGATGTGAATTAGTTCTCTGTACAGTGCTACAGAATTAGTGGCGCTAAAATAAATAACTGATAATAATAATAATAATAATGATGATTGTCACTCCTATAACCACTCAACATGGAGTTGGTCTGTGCCCTTTGGCTCTTTCATTAAAAACAAAATCCTGGGTTTCTATCTCTCTCTGCTCATCAAAATAAATAATTATAACTCATATGACCCATCAACATAAAAAGGGTCATATCCAGTTGGCTTTCTCATTCATATAAAATCCGGTATTTTAGAGCTCACTGCAGGACAAATATTTCTTTGCTTCTTTACATTGGACAAACATTGTAATGTTTGTTAAATATTCTTACTCAACAAGACAGGTTCTTAGTAATTATCATGCTATAAAATTGATGCTTGCATATTTGAGCGATTATACTTGCAAGTTAATTATGATGATGTTCTCATGGGAATAAGAGTAATCATACTGACAGAGACATAAGAAATCATTATCACAAGGATTATGGTTATATGCTCACAGGAATAAAGATCATGTTTTCCTAATTAACTGTATTCAGTTTATTATGAGTGTACCAAATCATTGAGTATTTAGATTGCAATAGTTTTAAGGGATTAATTGATTCAATATCAACTTGATGCTATATTATTAAGCCTATATAGACACAACATTTATAACAATAACTCTTTACATAAAGGCAAATAAAAAGGTTGAAAAATACACTTTTATAAAAAGTGGTTATATAAAGTTAAAATTTTTGTGATACTGTATCAAATACTTATTCACTAATTTGCATGAAATAGTAATACAAAGGAGACACAAATTAATGCAAAGAAAAATATACTTAAACATTAATTATAAACATTTCATAATTTATAGTAAAGTGTAAAATAAGAATGCAAAAGAAATGTTATATAGTGTTAAGCAATAAATGGAATAACAATTTGATGTATATAAACAAGAACAATTTTATAAATTAAATTCATTTTACAATTTACAAGAAACTGAGAGATTTAGTTGACATCTGCCATATTTATCTTTAATATGGGATAATAATTTAAAAAATAAGAATGATAAATAAGTGTGATGTGATGCGTGAGGAAACTGAACAAATATCATAAATGGTGAAGTGCTAAAACTAGTGAAAGAGAAAAATATAATATTGTTTATTTTCATAAACTTATTACACCTTTCAAAGTGAATTCCAAGTTTAATGTGTAGTTTAATGTGTGTTACTAAAATACTTTCCAAACCCTCATGACCCACATAAGTAATATAGCCATTGAGGCCAGTTGGCACAAGGCCTACCATTTAAAAAAAAACAATAATGTTCCTGTTTTATTAACTTTTTGTTCCCCATCTCTAATTCTCAAATGGACATTTTCTAAACTGAAGGCTCATATGTCCTTCAAATTACCTTTACATACAAAGTGAAATATTTTGTCATTGTTGTTTCATTTTCTTTATGTCTGACTCCACATCCATATAACCATTTCATGGCTGTTTTCTAAGGCAAAATTGTGAGTGAGCACACTCCCTTAGTTGAGAAGCAACCTTACACACGAATGGTCTCAGGATGCTTTACTGTTGACATGACACAGGACTGATGGTAGTGCTCACTTTTCTTTCTCAGGACAAGCATTTTTCCAGATGCCCCAAACAATCTGAAAGGGGATTCATCAGAGAAAATGACTTTACCTCAGTCCTCAGCAGTCTAATCCCTGTAGCTTTTGCAGAATATAAGTCTGCCCTTGATGTTTTTCCTGGAGAGAAGTGGCTTCTTTGCTGGCCTTCTTAGCACCAGGCCATCCTCCTAAAGTCTTCGCCTCACTGTGTGCAGATGCACTCACACCTGCCTGCTTCCACTCCTGAGCAAGCTCTGCACTGGTGGGAGTGGGCTCTCTTACAATTTTGTCTAAGATCACAGCCATGAATAAAGAATTGTACCAAAACATCCTCCAAGAACAACTTCTCCCAACCATCCAAGAACAGTTTGGTGACAAACAATGCCTTTGCCAGCATGATGGAGCACCTTGCCATAAGGCAAAAGTGCTAACTAAGTGGCTCGGGGATCAAAACATCAAAATTTTGGGTCCATGGCCAGGAAACTCCCCAGACCCTTAATCCCATTGAGAACTTGTGGTGGGTGGACAAACAAAAACCCACAAATTCTGACAAACACCAAGCATTGATTAAGCAAGAATGGGCGGCCATCAGTCAGTAGGTGGCCCAGAAGTTGATTGACAGCATGTCAGGGCGATTTGCAGAGGTCTTCAAAAAGAAGGGTCAACACTGCAAATATTGACTCTTTGCATAAACCTTTTGTAATTGTCAGTAAAAGCCTTTGACACTTATGAAATGTTTGTAATTTTACTTCAGTATACCAAAGCAACATCTGACAAAAAGGTCTAAAAACACTGAAGCAGCAAACTTTGTGAAAACCAATACTTGTGTCATTCCCAAAACTTTTGGTCATCACTGTATTAGTTTTTTTAAAGCACTGCAAGGAACAGTAAATTAGAAACACAAGAAACAGGAACAGATGGAATTTGAAGGAGAGTCACAGTTGTAAATGAATGAAGAATCCAAATTAATTAATGAGAATTATTAGACTTAGTAATAAAATATTATCTGTTAAATATTTTGGGCCTGATTCATTAAGGAGAGTAAAGTAAAATAAGGAGTAAATGTGATCCCCCATGCAAGGGGTGCAACTTAATTTATTATTTTGCACGTAGGGAAAATAGTGGCTGCTTTTTCTTGTAGCACACCAATACTTACAGTTTCATTTTTACATTGAAATTTAAAGTTGATCTAGGATATGCCCTACCCAATTATAAATCTGTCCCCACATTTTAAATTTACCTCTCCCTCCAATGCAACATGACTTTGCCAAGGTGCAAAGTTACTCCTTTTTTTATGCTTTGCTCCCCTTAATGACTCAGGCCCATCATGTTTTTTAAAATATGGGTTTTCTCCAAAAACACATTTCAATAGGTTCAAAGGAGAAAAATACCTCAGATTATTTGGCAGAAATTACTTTTAACAAAATGTATGTTAACATACACTTGAATGAAACTCCCAATTCTGACCCTATGTCCCGTCTAACTGAAATCAAACAACTGTGATTGGAAGAGGAGCCAGTATTTTTTCCTATTACTTTATGTAATATAGTAAGAGAATGTTATCATAAGAGGATATGGAAATTCTAAATGTGCTGGAAGATAATTTAATAGCCCATAAGCAAGCAATAATTAATTAATAGAATAGAGTGGGATTTTTTAAAGGTAGACAATCCTATAGTAACAATATTTTATTTACACGTAAGAATGAAAAGTGCCCAGGAGGAAGAGTATGAAAATTCTTACTGCAAGTATTTTTTTAGATACTTATGGAAATGTGTTACCTGTATTCCCTCATATGTTAGAGGATAGTCTAAATTACTTTAGAAAGATCAACTATATAGCTTTGAATTATAACACCTTCCTAGCCATTTATGACATAGAATGTTATATACTAGCATTAAACATGAAGAGGAGATTAAATCAAGTAAGTATTTTTTGTAGTGAGTAACCAGGATATTGTTGGCAGAACTCAGAAAGTCAGGGGTTAATGCAGAATAGTCTGGCACTTGTCGGATGGAGTGGAAAGTTCAAGGTAGCAGGTATTGATCAACCAGAATGTATTTGGCAGATCTCAGAGTCAGACAAGCAGGGATCAGGAGTAGAAAAGTCAGCAGAATTCTTGAACAATCTGGGTCAAATACAGAGAACAGAACTGGTCAGGATACAAGGCACACCTGTCCAAGCAGGAACTATCACTAGTATTGGTATGCTGCCAGGAAGAGTTTTATAATGGCAGCAGTACCAATCAAAACTGCAGGAAATTGAAATCTAATTATTTCTAATTACTTCTAAAAGTTGCCAATGTCAGGCCCATTTGAGAATTTCTGTGTGGAGTAAGCTAAAACATTTTCTGCATTTTGTGTTTTTTTCCACTGCAAACCAGAGAAGTACATATGTGGATACCAAAATATCTTTTATTTCAACAATTTTGGGGAGGAAGTTGTGCATTATTAAAAAAAACTGCAAGGGTGCCATTTGTTACCACGACTGTATATAATAAACATTACAATGTTTGTTCAATGTATGCAATAAAGTGACTGAATTATTTTTCCTGCAGTGACATAGATTGAATGAGGAATCCAAATTGATTTGACCCTCTTGTTGGACACATGAGTTTTATAAATATTTATTTTGATAAGTAGATTCTTGAGAACATGATCACATGACTATACAGTAATCATCTAAATGAACTGATTTGAGCAATAAAAAAATGTCTGGCTAATACAACCCGATCAGCCACAACATTAAAACCACCTATCTAATATTGTGTATGTCACCCTCTTGCCGGCAAAACAGCTCTGATCTGTCAAGGCATGGGCTCCACAAGACCTCTGAAGGTTTCCTGTGGTATCTGGCACCAATGTGTTTGCAGCAGTTCCTTTAAGGGGTGGGATACAAAATTACAATGGCAATAATGCTGACATCAATTACATCAATGCTAAAATGGCAATAGGTACAATAGCAACATCTAGGAAATAGCGACTTACACAAAAACTTGCAGACAATATTCTCGACAGCCACGGTAGAAATGCCATCACTAGAAAATGCTGTGCACATTGCTGGTATTAAGGGGGCACTGCGAGTGGGTCCCGCCGCTATACAGCCGCAGTGGAGAGAATCATTTGCACGGCACAGGTTTAATCATGTAGAATAGTATAGAAGACTGCAGCATACTTAATGTACTGCATGATTGCAGACACCTACTTAGCAACTATCTTATAGCAACGCAATTTGTAATCCATTAGAGTTGAATAGTTAGAAAGCTGTTGAAGGAGAGAGCTTATATAATGTATCATAGATGTGCCCTCAATTCTTAGCATGTCACATAGATGTGCCCCCAATTAATAGTATGCCAGGTACTTGTTTCCCAAATTTCTAGTATGCCACATAGTTGTGCCCCAATTCTTGATATGCCACATATTTGTGCCCCAATTCAAAATATGACACATATTTATGCCCAAAAATCATATCATGTCACATAATTGTGCCCCCAATTCATAGTATGTCACATAGCTGTGTCACAATTAATAGTATGCCATGTAGTTGTCCCACCATTTCATAAAATGCCACATAGATATGCCACATAACTGTGTCCACAATTTATAGTATACCACATTGATGTGCCCCAATTCTTAGAATGTCACATAGTTTTTCCTCCAATTCCTACTATGTCACATAGATGTACCCCCAAATTATAGTATGCCACATAGATGTGCCCTCAATTTATAGCATGCTACATAGTTGTGCCCCCAATTTATAGTGTTCCTCATACTTACCTTTTGAGTCAGCACCCCTCCTTCATTCCATAATGAAATCTGGGAGGTGCTTCACTAAAGCAGCCGATGATGACTGTGATGACTGAGGGAAGTCTGGGAGATTGTAAATCCAAGCAACCTAATCGTTTCTGAACAACTACATGTGTATTGTTGGCACACAATTATACAGCCACTTAGGGTGGTGGAAGACAGGAATTGACAACTACCAGAAACAATAAGCTATTGATAAGGTGACAAGGAGGAAAACTGTCTTACTCTGTATTGGTTGAACTATCTTCTCGACATAGATCATCATCATCATCAGCAGCTATTTATATAGCGCCACTAATTCCGCAGCGCTGTACAGAGAACTCATTCACATCAGTCCCTGCCCCATTGGGGCTTACAGTCTAAATTCCCTAACACACACACACACACACACACACACTTTAGGTCAATTTAATAGCAGCCAATTAACCTACTAGTATGTTTATGGAGTGTGGGAGGAAACCGGGACAAACAGAGGCAAACACGGGGAGAACATGCAACAGGCCATGTTTGAGAATTGAACTCATAACCCCATTTCTGTGAGGCAGAAGTGCTAATCACCAAGCATCTGTGCTGCCCATATATGTCACTCTGTTGACATACATTCAACACTCACAATCTATCCAACATGGCACATGACACTACACATGTACTCAGTGCTTTATTAGCCATAAATTACTGCCCTGTTCATAGAGACTATGTTCAAATTACAAGCAGATCTCTCAGATATTATCTGTTCAGAGACAGACTGTTCCAGCTTTCACTTTTCTTTCCCCAACACTATAAGTAACCCCCAGCAAAGTGCACCACCGGTACCAACAGTTAATAATATTGCATACTGTTAGTGAGAACTATGTATTGCTTAGTCAGAATTATATTTGTATTGTTTACTGAGAGCTGTACTTAGTAAGCAGTGATCAATGAGTTTGCATAAATGACCCGTGGAATGAGAAGCGCAATTACTATAGTTATGTTTTGTACCATCTACTGCTTAATTTAACATATTCCTTTAATAACTATTATTTACATTCTATGCTCAATTCTTCTTTACAATGTATTTATAATTGTGAGACTACAACCACGCACCTAAAGTGTCACATTTTTTACCACCCTTTCCTTGCAGTTAGGGTTTTCCCCATTATTTTATTATTGATTAATACATAGTGGATTTTATAATAAAAGAGTAACCCAAGAGTTCCTGTCAACAGAAAAGTTTTTCTTTTTCTTTTTTTTTGGAAATTTTTGCATATTCTTCTATGGTGCACCACTCATAATATTTAGATAATATAGAAGTAAATAAATATATTCTATATTCTTGGGAGTTAGTTCTTATAATCTGTATGTGGAGTTTCAAGTTGGACCTAGAGAGTACTACCATAATTGGTAATATAATAATAAAGTAATAATTAAGTTTAATAGGACATTAAGAAATTACATATTTGTTAAGACAAATAATGTGTGAATAATTCATGAAAAACAAGTACTCACCTAAAGGGGGTTCTGGTTTCCCAGAACCCCCTGGCCAGAAAATGGGGTGGTTAAGGGCCCAAGATTAAATATAGTGCAAGATCAATTTTACTGTTCCTACTCCTCTCACACTGTCACACCCTGTAGTGCTCCCGCGGCACGCAGTAATCTTCTTACTGAGGAGAGCTCGTGACAGTGAGACACTCTCATGAGATCTCCTCAGTAAGAAGATTACTGCGGGCAGATCAGGCAGCTAACAGCATAACATTTGCTGTTAGCTGCCTGCCATTCTCAAGCTGACAGTCGGATCCGGGGGCAGGGATGCCCCCGACCTGATGAATGCCAGCGGGCCCCCCAGATGCCCGCTAGCCCAGTAGACCTCGGATTAATCCGACCCTGCACATCTTACAGTGCCGGATGAAAGATGGTAACTGTGTGTGTGTGTGGGGGGGGGGCTCTTAAAGTAATGTAATTGGGGACTATTCATTTAGTGGTGGGAGCTATAAATCTATTTGTGGAGTGATGATGGAGTTATTTATATGATTGTGTAGGCTACTTAATTTTATAGTGAGGTCATGGAGGTGCCTATTAATTTAAGGTGGGGTAATAAGACTATATAAAACCATATCGGTGGGGCAGTACCATGTACGATGCCGTGGAAGTATCTCGGATGCAACTTTACAGAAGATGTCTTGGAAGTAGATGTAGAGTGCTGGAAGTCTTGGTAGATATGTGAGAATTCTGCAAGGAATAGAGGGCTTTAAAGGTTTTATAATGGGAAGGCATCTCTTAAAGCACTGAGCACCACAAGAAGTAACCTGAGCCAAACTCCAGTTAAATTGGGGTGCATGGAGTCTGAGCGACGATAAGCCCAAAATAACAGAATTTATGGACTGGGGTAAGACCAGAAACTCTATCCATTCCGTATGTAGCACCCCTACCATCAGCCGAATGGAAGAAGTGATTTGGGAGCCAGAACCATTATTAACTCGGTTCTCATCCACGGCGGTGAGGAACAACGGCTGAAGCACATCTCAAGTAGAAATATTTAGTTGCAATACCAAAGTGGCAGAGATAAAATTTCCGGCAGAGTCGGAATCCACGAAGGCAGAGGTTACAAATTGGCCGTCAGGAGTTCCCTGGGTAATAGGCATTAATAAATCTGAACCCGCAGAGCTGTAGGGAGTGGTGAACTTGACTCCTAGATCGGCCTCCCTGTTACCAGCTAGGAGGAAGCATTTCCCGGCCTCTTAGAGCAAGCGAAAATTAGATAGCCTGGTTCCCCACAGTATAGACAGAGGTTTTTGATGAAACACCTCTTTCTCTTTGGGGCGTGGTCAATCACGTCATTTTGGCCCCACCCCCATGACGTAAACGTCATTTTGTCGCAGGAGGCGGGGCCAAAATGACGCGATTCGCTGCAAATTCCGTCATTTTGCAAAGTATATTCCAGTATGTGGGATATTTGCCTGCTCTCCCAGGAATCCCGCAGACCTACCCAGATTTCGGGAGTCTCCCGGACATTCCGGGAGAGTTTGCAACTATGCTTTAAAATAGATAAAATATAATGAATTTAGAAGAATACAAAGCAACAACTTAACTTTTCTTATCCTAGCCAAGAGGTACCTCTATCTTAAATGCTTACTTGCAACTATTCTTCAACTGTAACAATATCTAGCAACAGCACATTCTAAACTCAACACATATCCACTAACTTAACATGTTATACATCAATATATACATATTTAGCAATAAAATGCAGTTAAGTGGTCTTATGAGGAAATTATTGACAAGCAAACGTCTCTCCACTTCTAAATCCCAGAAGCAGTAGACTATGGTAGAAAAGGCTCCAGAATAAAGTCGCTTGTGTCAGTTTTCCTTAGCTTTGTCAAACATAAATCTTGTTTAATGGTGACAATCTGTAGTATCCATTTCCAATAAGCACAGTCTCTAGTCTGTCTTTTTCCAGCGGAATATGACTTGAAGAAATTAGGCATGTACAACATAGTTGCCTACTCTCCCGGAATGTCCGGGAGACTCCCGAATTTTTGGGAGTTCTCCCAGACTCCCGAGAGAGCAGGCAAAAATACCGGATCCAGAAGTCGCTGCTGTTGAAGATGGTGGGGGGCGGGGCTAAACGCAGCATTGTGGCCCCATCCCCTGCTGCGATTGGCTAAAATGGCCTAAGATTGACTGGGGCAGAGCCATTTAGGCTTCTATTAACCATTTGTCTGATATTTTATTAGGTGAGAAGGTCTGCACTGTACTGCATAAACTTGGTACCCATGTTTAGTTTGCTTGATAGTAAAATTAATTTCATATTGCGGATAAAGAGTAACTTTCTTACTTGCATTAATCTGAGTTGAAAATATAGCATATTGTCAGATTGCACAAATGATACTACGTATTCAGAATAAAGCATTTCTGTTTTTATTGCCCACACACAGAAAACACACTGAAAATATTGCAAAATATAAGTCATACTAAGTCTGTTGAGAAAATAACAAGTATCACATCGTACCACAAGAACATTTTTTATTGCATGGCCTGTAGAACAAAGGGATATGAAAAGCTGACAACATTACCACATAGAAGGATAATTATATTTGTTAAGACAGTAATAAAATGTGTAATGAGATGCGATAAGGAAGAAGATAAAAAAAAAAATCACACAACTGGTTTACAAGTCTGTCATAATCACATACTTTGTGTGTGCGTGTGTTATAAACTTTACAATCATTATTTATTACTTCTGTCACAGAGGTGAAATAAAACATTACTTGTTTCTAACAGCAGCTACAATCTTATTTTACATAAGAACATCATAATTTTGCAATTTTGCATATGTGGGTTAGAAAAGGAAACTGTTGCTGAGTTGAACTTTTACCAATATGAATAGTGTAAATTCCGTAAATTTGTAGTGCGCTTGCCTGCAGCCAATGCACACGCATATGTGTGAGTGCAGAGTTGTGCATATCTGACACTTGCGCCTCCTTACAACTAAAGAGCTGGAGCAGCAGAGGAAAAGAGCGGTCCACTATAGGCCGAGTGGAGGAAGGGTGAGCATCTAAGGCAGACCAGCGCAGAGATGCCTATACGCCTATCAGGAACTGTATCCTGTGCTACTGCTAGAGGGCAGATGCAAATACACACTGATGATGATGATGGTCGCAAGCACTAGCTAGATGCTTGTGATTGGCTTATTGCAAATTCACCACTGAAGCTGATGGTTGCTTTCTGCATTGATTATTCATATACTATAGGATTTTGAAGGCGTATTTTGAAATTAATTTTTGGTACTCTCATTCATATGCGAGAATTTGACCACTCTATTTGGTTTGAATGATTAGGTTTAACCTTGCCATTTGCGAAAAAGGCTGTGTAGTTCAGGGAGTTTTTATTTCACAGTGTGGTTGTCTTTATTTTCCAGTGTTTTTTTTAAAGGCGAACTAATGACCCAGTGAGCCCTAGATGACAGGACATGCTGGAGATTGTAATTCTTTTACAGCCAGCATGTTCTGGAAGCCATGGATATGTTGTTGCTTGTAGTTATACAAGTGCCTGCCTAACCTAAAGATCTGGCATGACAGTGCTTGCTGGGACCTGTAATTCTCCAGCAAAAAAAACATTAATTTGTAGCACAGCCACTGCACCAGGGGTGTGCTTACATGTACTGAACAAGCTAGAATTGGTTGACATTATGGCAGGGGGACCCCATGCTGTGGGTTTCCCTGCTATAGTTGTCACCATAGCTTTGTGCTGGTAGAGGCTTATTTGGAGACACACACACTGATTGTCTTCATCAGTACATATGTTGCACCAGGGGTTGAGCACCCACAACAGATACGCCTCCTGACAGATGAACCTGCTGGTGCTTCCACTTCTGCATGATACGCAAATTATGTGAAACATCCTTACTATACTTGGCCTACTTTGAAACACCACTTTTCTAATCTCTAAGTATAGACAGTAAAAAGTGTAAAATGCGTCTGAGTCTACACAGGGACTTACTCTTATGCAGGGTTTGTGTGCAGTAGGGAAATGCAGATTTTGCGCAAATAAAATGGAATTTTGTCCAACTCTATATTAAGCCCTGTGAGAGCAACTGGTGCATTTTATATAACACACTAGTGCAAGACTTACTTTTTGGTGTATTAGTCAATAGTCAGTCTGTCAACCCACTGTAATTAAAACCATTGTGAATGATTCTCTTTATAGAGAATGATGATTTTTATAAAGAAAAGAAACCTGTCACGTGCCGCGGCGGTACTCACAGCCGCCGCGGCTCGCTTCTGGCCCCCTCTGGCGTCCCGGCCGTCACCTTGACGACCGGGGCGTCACTTCCGGATCCTGTCCGGCAACGGTCGGAAGCTCTGTGCCCTGCGCTGCGTCCCGGCAACGGAGGAAGCCGGGCGCGCATGCGCAGCAGTTAAAACTACCTGTGGCTTGATTTAACAAGTCTGTGGGCTGATTAATGCCTGATACATTAATCAGGCAGGGGGCTGTGTGTGATTCAGAGCTAGGCTCTGATTGGTGGCCACTAGTATTTAAGGCAGTGAGGTCTGCAGCCTCACTGTCGGTTATAGCTTCTGTGCTCCAGTCTGCTGACCTGCTTGTTCCTGTTCTAGTCTTCTAAGACCGCTATTGACTTCACGTGTATGACCCTTGGCTTTGAATTGGACTTTGCTTGTGTATCTTGTAACCCTGATCTCTGGCCTGTTTACCGTTTCTGCTATCCGCCTGTGACCCCCGACCCCAGCTTGTTTACTGATACTGTTGTCTGCTGCCGGCCCTTGACCTCTGTGTGGACCTCACTCCGCTTGCCTGGGTTCTCCCCATCCGGTACACACTTCACGACCCTCTGTCAGTCTGCGGCCCAGTCTGTCCCCACCATCAGGGGCTCCAGTGAACACCTGACTGGCAGAGTAGATTCTGGGTTGTGTTGTACCGGCTGGAGGGGTTCCTAACATTATAACCGGCCTACACACTGAGATGAGGTTGCGATGGATGAAAGCGGATCCACACTGTCTCCGGCACAAGCCTTAGCAGGCCATGTTGAGTCCTTGTACCAGGGATTGGCTGAGCGGTTGTCCGTTCAAGAGGAAGCCGCAAAAACTTTACAACCCACTCCGAGTTCCACCTGTGAACCTAAGGTGAATTTACCGGATCGGTTCTCTGGAAATAGATCCCTGTTTCGGAACTTCAGGGAGAGCTGCAAGCTCTATTTCCGGTTAAGAGCAACAAAGAGTCGGGATTATCATTTCCCTCCTACAAGGTGATCCCCAGTCCTGGGCTTTTTCTTTGCCACAGACCAGTCCTGCCATGCAGTCCGTAGACGCTTTCTTTGAGGCATTAGGTCTACTATATGATGACCCGGATCGAATGGCCTCTGCAGAAGCTCATCTACGGGCCTTGAAACAAGGCCGACGGTCGGCAGAGGAATATTGCGCTGAATTCCGTAGATGGTCACCTGATAGTGAATGGAATGACCCCGCCTTACGTAGCCAGTTCCGTCTTGGCCTGTCGGAACAGATTAAAGACTCTCTGGTGCAATACCCATCTCCTACCTCTCTGGAGGATATGATGCACCTCTCCATTAAAATGGACAGGAGATTTAAAGAGCGGAAAACAGAAAAGGAGGCATCTTCACCTCCATCCGCCTTCATTCCTGTTTCCACGGATGGTGAGGAACCCATGCAATTAGGAGCATATCGCCTCTCCCCTGAGGAAAGAGGCAAGAGACAATCACAGGGCTTATGTCTCTATTGCGGCACAAAAGGCCACTTCTCCCGTTCCTGCCTGAATAAGCCGGGAAAAGAGCATGCCTAGGGAACGAGGGGAAAGTTCACCTAGGTCTGCAGATTTTCTCCCCGAAAAATGCTGTATTGATCCCTGCACAGCTCACCTTCAGTGCTCGTTCTGTGGACCTGTCGGCCTTCATTGACAGTGGAGCTGCAGGCAACTTCATTGACTTTGAGTTTGCCCGCTCTGCTGGAATTCCGCGGGTTAAACTCAAATCTGCCATCACGGTATGTGGCTTAGATGGCACTTCATTGCCAGGTGGTAAAATTACCTGGGAGACCCCACTACTACAATTGAACATTGGAGCTCTCCACTCGGAATCCATAGTCTTCCGCCTTATCGAATGCCCGTCAGTTCCTTTGATTCTGGGCCACCCTTGGCTATCTCGCCATAACCCTGTCATAGATTGGGTAAAAGGAGAGATTGTCCAGTGGAGCTCTTATTGTCCTCAGTCTTGCTTGACACTACCTCTGCGTGTGATTCAGCCTATTCCAGAGCAGCTTCCTTCACACTATCATGACTTCTGGAATGTTTTCTCCAAAAAGGCTGCTGACACTCTACCACCGCACCGGGATTTCGACTGTGCCATTGAGCTCATTCCGGGTTCAAAATTACCCAAGGGACGCTTGTACTCTCTCTCCGGTCCAGAGACCCAATCCATGCAAGAATATATTGATGAAAACTTGGAGAAAGGCTTCATCAGGCCATCCAAGTCCCCAGTAGGAGCAGGGTGCTTCTTTGTATCCAAGAAGGACGGGGGACTCAGACCCTGTATTGATTACCGAGAGCTGAATCTTATTACGGTTAAAAATACCTATACCCTTCCTCTCATATCCGTACTTTTTGACCAATTAAGAGGGGCAACTATCTTCACAAAAATCGATCTTCGTGGTGCCTATAACCTCATACGTATTAGAGCTGGTGATGAGTGGAAGACGGCATTCAACACGCTCTCGGGCCACTACGAATATCTGGTCATGCCATTTGGCCTTAGTAATGCCCCTGCAATATTCCAGGATTTGATTAATGAGGTGTTACGTGACTTTCTGGGACACTTCGTTGTTGTCTACTTGGACGACATCCTCATATATTCTGAATCATTGTCAGTACATCAGGGTCACGTCAGACAAGTCCTACAGAAATTGCGAGAACACCATCTCTACGCTAAACTCGAGAAATGTGAGTTCGAGGTCCAGAAGGTATCCTTCCTGGGTTATATAATCTCCTCAGAAGGTTTCTCCATGGACCCAACCAAGGTCCAAGCAATCCTGGACTGGGTGCAGCCGAATAACCTCAAGGCGGTTCAGAGATTCCTGGGATTTGCCAATTATTACAGGAGATTTATTGGCGGCTTTGCTGATATCGTGGCCCCTATCGTTACCTTGACCCGCAAGGGAAGCGATCCAGCTAATTTGTCTCCACAAACAATAATGGCATTTGAAACCCTGAAGAAAGCCTTTGTGTCTGCTCAGGTCCTTAGACACCCGGATCCTAAAGTACCGTTTATCCTTGAAGTTGATGCCTCTGACGTCGGTGCCGGGGCCATCTTGTCACAAAAAGATCCCCATACTCACCGCCTACATCCATGTGCTTATTTTTCCCATCAGTTCTCTTCAGCGGAAACCAACTATGATGTTGGAAATCGAGAACTGTTAGCAATTAAATGGGCCTTTGAGGAATGGTGACATTGGTTGGAAGGCGCTGCACATCAGGTCTCCGTTATAAAGGATCATAAAAATCTACAGTATATACAGTCGTCCAAACGACTGAACCCTCGACAGGCTCGTTGGTCACTGTTCTTCACCCGTTTTAACTTTATAATCACCTATCGTCCAGGTTCTAAAAATGTTCGGGCAGACGCCCTGTCCAGAAGTTTCCTGGCACACCATGCCCCGGTTACTAGTCCAGAGCCTATTGTTCCTGTGTCTATGATCCATGCCGGGTTAACTTAAGACTTGAGCTGTACCTTACAAAGGTTCCAGAGGTTGGCTCCTAATAATACTCCGGTAGGATGCTTGTTTGTCCCAGTTCATCTAAGAAAAGCAATCCTTACTGAAGCACACAATAGTCACTCTGCTGGACATCCTGGAGTCTTCAAAACATTGGAAATCCTTTCCCGTACTGTATGGTGGCCGTCTTTGTCTGCTGACGTCAAGAGTCACGTCCTGTCTTGTGAAGTTTGTGCCAGGAACAAAGTTCCCAGGACTCGCCCGATAGGTCAGTTAGTTTCGTTGGCCGCTCCTGCAAAACCTTGGACATATTTGTCCATGGACTTTATAGTTGATCTGCCACCCTCGGCGGGACACAATACTATTTGGGTCGTGGTAGACCGGTTCAGCAAAATGTCGCATTTCATTTCATTAACCAAGCTTCCTACTGCTCGAGATTTGGTCGTCTTGTTCATTCAGCACGTTTTCCGTCTCTTCTGACATCGTCTCCGATCGGGGTTCTCAGTTCATAGCGCAGTTCTGGAAATCCTTCTGTACCCTCTTTGGAATCAAGGTCAGTTTGTCCTCCGCATACCACCCTCAGTCAAATGGGCAAACTGAAAGGGTTAATCAGTCTTTGGAGAAGTTTTTACGATGCTACACATCGGAGTTCCATGACAACTGGTCCTCCTTGTTGCCCTGGGCAGAATTTGCCTGTAACAACTCCTGTCACTCATCTACCAAAATCTCTCCGTTTTTTTGCAATTACGGTTTTCACCCCAGATCTAACTACTTGTATTCACTTCAGTCTGTTGGTATCCAGGAGATCCGCTCCACTGCCAGGGATCTCAGAGTTATCTGGAGGAAAGCACACTCATCATTGAGACAAGCCTCACTTGTTGCAAAAAAAAATTCGGACCGACACTATACCACCTGCTCCCTTAAGGTTGGCCAGAAAGTGTGTCTGTCTACAAAAAATACCAGGCTCAAACAGTCTTGCAAGAAGTTGGGTCCTCAGTTCATCGGGCCGTTTCCCATCGTCAAGCAGGTGAATCCCGTTGCATTTAGGTTAAAAATTCCGCGCTCATTGAGGATCCCCAACACGTTTCATTGTTCGCTGTTGAAGCCGGTACTATATCCTGGTCAAGCCCAGTCTTCTAGTGTGTCTGGGAGAGGTTCCAGCGGGCCACAAAGGTTCGTGGTTCAAAGAATCCTTGATTCTAAAAAAGTGCAAGGGCAGGTGCACTTCCTGGTGCAGTGGAGGAACCGCGGGTTAGAAGAGCGGTCTTGGGTTCTGCGGAGACAACTCCATGCTCCCAAACAACTGAAGGAGTTCTTCAGGAAATTTCCAAGGAAACCTGGGTGTCGGGGTTCCTTATCCCCTCCTCAAGGGGGGGGTACTGTCACGAGCAGCGGCGGTACTCACAGCCGCCGCGGCTCGCTTCTGGCCCCCTCTGGCGTCCCGGCCATCACCTTGACGACCGGGGCGTCACTTACGGATCCTGGCCGGCCGTTGCCAAGGCAACGGTCGGAAGCTGTGTGCCCTGCGCTGCCTCCCGGGCAACGGAGGAAGCCGGGCGCGCATGCGCAGAAGTTAAAACTACCTGTGGCTTGATTTAACAAGCCTGTGGGCTGATTAATGTCTGATACATTAATCAGGCAGGGGGCTGTGTGTGATTCAGAGCTAGGCTCTGATTGGTGGCCACTAGTATTTAAGGCAGTGAGGTCTGCAGCCTCACTGCCGGTTATAGCTTCTGTGCTCCAGTCTGCTGACCTGCTTGTTCCTGTTCTAGTCTTCTGAGACCGCTATTGACTTCCCGTGTATGACCCTTGGCTTTGAATTGGACTTCGCTTGTGTATCCTGTGACCCTGATCTCTGGCCTGTTTACCGTTTCTGCTATCCGCCTGTGACCCCCGACCCCAGCTTGTTTACTGATACTGTTGTCTGCTGCCGGCCCTTGACCTCTGCGTGGACCTCACTCTGCTTGCCTGGGTTCTCCCCATCCGGTATACACTTCACGACCCTCTGTCAGTCTGCGGCCCAGTCTGTCCCCACCATCAGGGGCTCCAGTGAACACCTGACTGGCAGAGTAGATTCCGGGTTGTGTTGTGCCGGCTGGAGGGGTTCCTAACAAAACCTAGGCAAAAATCAGCCAAAGTTAGCACATGTTGACAATTCACATGATAAAGGAACTTCATCATCCTCTTCATCAATTTATGAGAACCTTCTATTTAGTAACACCTTTGTGGGCTTTGAGGAACATTTGACAGGCCCTAGCAGTGGTGAAAACAAAGTATATCTCAATTACAATTAAGTGCCAATGACAATTTGCGACAGTGCAGGATTTTGAGACAGTATAACTGCATGTGATATTCATCCTCATATCCTCAAAAGAAGTAATGCAGGTTCAAGGTGTAATGAAGTAAAGAAACTGATGCATAATTTTTCAACTTCTTCAGATTAAAAAAATAATAATGAATGTCTACCATTGTCAATAGTACACAACACATAGCCCTTTGTATTTGTAGATTCTCGTGTAATAGCTTCACAAAAAGAAAAAACTTTATACAATCATTTCGGGAATTGATGGCAAGTGTGGGACCAAGATGATATGTTGAGTGACATAAAGTTTTCACAACTCACGACAATGGAGTGATTCTTCAGTGTCTTCCCAATAACTATCATTGTCTTCCTTATCACCATTGGCTTCCTCATATTTAAATAAAAAAAAAATTGAAAGTTTGCCATGTCATCTAATATTTACTCAGTAGCATAGTGAGAGTGATCAAAACAACAAGCTGCTAGCCACTTCAACTAGGTATGTGCACCGGCCACTTTTGGTGTCTCGTGTTTTGTATTCAGATTTGCTTGAGGTTTTGGGTTCGGATTTGTTTCGCAAAACACCTGACGAAAGGTTTTGGTTCGGATTTAAGGTTTTGGATTCGGATTTATTTTGAAAAAAACATAATAAGTGCTAAAAATCAGTTTTGTGTTTTTTTTTCACTCCTACGCTATTATTAACCTCAATAACATTCAATAACAATCATTTCCACTAATTTCCAGTCTATTCTGAACACCTCACAATATTGTTTTTAGGCCAAAAGGTTGCACCGAGGTAGCTTGAGCACATAATGCCAAAAAAAGAGGTACAAGATGGAATTGTTCTGGGCCCTCCCTCCCACCCCTCGCGAGATTCGACGCGAGACTTGGACGACAGAGCCTCGTTTTCAATTTTTTGCCCGCCGGAAATATCCGAACAGTGCTCGGATCTCGTTCGGATCCGCACTGTTCGGGTGGGCTCGGATTAGCGGAATCCGAGCCCGCTCATCTCTAACTTCAACCCAACAATCACATATATGTACATTTTCAAGCATTTTCACCTTTGTACTCTTAACCTAAATCATATAGTTATAAATCATATCTGCAATCTGCCCTTTGTTTCATCAACATTTTATTTTATTGATTTCTTTTTATCACAGGTATAATATGAGGTAAAGGTAGTAAGTGAACTTTGTTGAAGTGGAAATGACTCGGGGGGAGCAAAACATAAAATCAATTTGTAATAATGTAAATTATTATTAAACTTTTTTCTCTATGGTATTTCTGTGCTGTGTTATAAAACATACAATTGTACTTCTTGCAGGGGTTACCTGTAGATTTTTAAATTGTCGTTAGGATAGCTAGATGTATATTTACAGGTAACTATCACCAATACAGTTATTTCTTTCCCCTTTCAAAACCTTTCAAAACTTATTCACTCACCTATAGTTAACCAACATTGGACATGTATTTAGGAAGAGCAAAATTTTGTATGGAATATTCTTCTATTTTCTCAAAGTGGTTGTACTGTTCAGAGCCGACAAGAGGAATTTTGGGCCCCTGACACAGCAACTTTGTGGGGCCCCCTGTCCATAGATGAATAGGAAAAGGATTGTGTGCCACCACTGAATGGGGTGTGGCCACATAATGTTGGGGACATAGCCAACATGGGGTGTGGCAGCGCCTCTTTAGACATTACATATTATGTATTAAAACAGTGTTACTCTTACTAACCTGTTATTGCAGCTTTCACAACCTGGTATTGGATTCTTGTATGAATCCTGAAATTTTGGGACCTCTTTGGAAAATGTATGGTACCTGAAATATGGAAAACCGAGCAATAAGTGAACACAGTACATAACATAAATCATGCAGTATAAAATACATACATATTAATAAAACATTACATTTATCACACCACCCTCCCCATTCACATCACTCTCCCCCAACCACATCCCACCCCCCCAGCCAGACATCACACCACACCCAGCCACATCACACCACACCCAGCCACATCACGCCAAATTTTAGCCACATCACGCCACCCTCAGCCACTTCATGCCACATGACACCACCCTCCTAGACACATCACGCCACCCCCATCACATCACGCCACACACCTAGACACCTCATGCCACACCCCCAGACAAATTATGACACCCCTTCCTCAGACACATTATGACATCCCCTCCCCACACACACATTATGACACCATCCCGTGACACATTATGACACCCCCAACCCACTGTACTTACCTATGCGCTGGTGCTGCTGACATCAGAATGGAAACAGGATGAGCAGAATGAGCAGGGAAGCTCTTAGTCCTGTGAAAGATTTAGAGCACCAAGGTTTGCTCTGCAGTCTGTCGGACAGTGTAATGTGACACACTCAGGGCCGGACTGGCCATCTGGCACTTCTGGCAAATGCCAGATGGGCCGGCCCGACTCCTCTTGTCTTCTTGGTTCCTCCCTGGGAACCAGCCACCTCTGTTGCACCCTCCTCAACTCTCTCCCCCATTATGCTGTGTCTTGATTCTCGGGGGAGGGGGGGTCGCGGGGGTGCCACGATTTTCGTGGGGGGGGGGTGGAGGGGGGTCGCGGGGGTGCCACGATTTTCGTGGGGGGGTGGAGGGGGGTCGCTGGGGTGCCGCAAGTTGCAGGGATCATTGCAGGGATCATGTGTGAGAGAGGTAGAGGATAGGGGCTGCTTGGAGAGGGGTGAGAGAGCCAGGGGGTAGGGGCTGATGGGAGAGGGGGTGAGAGAGCCAGGGGTAGGGGCTGCTGGGAGAGGGGGTGAGAGAGCCAGGGGGGAAGGGTGTGCTGGGAGAGGGGGTGAGAGAGCCAGGGGGGAAGGGTGTGCTGGGAGAGGGGGTGAGAGAGCCAAAGGGGAAGGGTGTGCTGGGAGAGGGGGTGAGAGAGCCAAAGGGGAAGGGGGTGCTGGGAGAGGGGGTGAGAGAGCCAAAGGGGAAGGGGGTGCTGGGAGAGGGGGTGAGAGAGCCAAAGGGAAAGGGGGTGCTGGGAGAGGGGGTGAGAGAGCCAGGGGGTAGGGGGCGCTGGAAGAGGGGGTGAGAGAGCCAGGGGGTGCAGGAAGAGGTGTGAGAGAGCCAGGGGGGTAGACTGTGCAGGAAGATGTGTGAGAGCACCTGGGGAGAAAGTGGTGCAGGAAGACTTGTGAGAGAGTAAGGGGAGAAGGTGGTGCAGGGGGTTAAGTGAGGGGGACAAAGAAGAAGATGGTGCAGGGGCATAGGTAAAAGAAAGTGTAAAGGGAGAGACATCTTAAGAATGGGAATGTCAGGGATGCAGCCATCATAAAACACAAGTAATAATGAAGAATGGGAATGCACAGAGGGGACAAGTGTTAAAAAAAATAAAAAATCAAGCCTTCATACTCCATTCACTTATATTTTCCATACCCCCACTTCTAAATTTCCGCTTCGACCACTGCCCTCTGTTCCTGCTCCCGACTGCCTGTGTGAGCTGACAGCTGCTGATCCCTCCTCTCCCAGCGTGCCCAGTAGGAGAACAGAACACAGGATGCCATAATCAGGTAAGTTCATATATTTCTCATGTTCAATGTGTTTTTAACCATCCTTTCATGAACTGGGAGCACTACTGTGTATCCAATGACGTTTAAAACACTATGTATTGCTCATTATTGCACTGTAATGTTTCTTGCATATTTATCTGTACAGAGATTTTTAATTAAGAGGAAAAAACATTGCTTGTCATAAATTTTATCTGTGATTGTGTCAATATATCGATTTTTGTTTGCATTGTAAATGGTGTATTAAGCTGCTCCTGGGACTCACACTCTCAGTATCTGATATGCTGTACTAATTTTTATTTGTGAATTAGTTTTTGTCTGGGCACTACTAATGGTTTGGGGGCACTGCTATGGCATAATGTTATTTGGGGACACTATTGTGGCATAATATGAGCTTGGGGCACTACGATGTGGCATAATATGAACTGGGCGCTCTGCGGTGTGGCATAATATGAACTTCTGCCAAAGGCAAGTCTTTCATTGTTGAATATGATGGTAGCCCAAAGAAGTTGCTGTATCGTGGCCCAAAATTCCTCTTGTCTGCCCTGCCTGTGAGTCAAGGGGGTAGACGTCTCCAGGTAAAAAATCTAAATGTTTCCCATCTGTTTTCCATCAAACTGATGGATCACAACCAATTATCTCTCACCCACCTCCAATATCCCGCTTAATTTATATACTGTGTTATTTAAAATGAATAGAAAAGACGCATATCCAGTTACTAAAAAAAGTTAGTAAAAAAAATATTTTTCTCTGACATTTTGCTGTAGATGGAAATACTTTTAATGTGGCCATGTGGGTTCAAATGATCATTCAATAGTTATGTTTTTTTTTTAGATATATGTTATAGTTTTATTTCATGTGGAATGAGTCATGAAAATTCTGCCGTTACTATTTAATTGAGGGAAAGGGTAACTGTTGACTATATGTGTGTAAGTATTCTGTTGTTGCTATTTTGTGGGAGATTTCAAAAAAGCAAAACATTGGTTTCCTACAGTGGCGCCTGTTTAATTGGTGGTATTGCTGTAGTATGGGGTGGCGTGGTGGCGGCAGTGTTGTAGTGTGTTTAGGGCTTAGTATTGTTAATAAGTAGGAGAGGGTATTGCTGTAATGTGGGGGGTGAAGCCGGTTGTTGTAATGTGGGGTTGATGCCAGATGCTTTAATGTGGGGGGTGATGCCGGATGCTGTAATTTGGGGGGTGATGCCGGATGCTGTAATGTGGGGGATCATGCTGGATGCTGTAATGTGGGGGGTCATGCTGGTTGCTGGAATGTGGGGGTGATGCCGGTTGCTGGAATGTGGGGGTGATTGATGTAGTATGAGTGTGTGTGGGGGGTTGTTTATTGCTGTAATTTGGGTACTAATAATGTATTGTCATGGTATTTATTGATGTAATTGGGGTGCTAACAATGTAATGTTAAGGGTCATCAGGAGAAATAATTCTCCCCCCCACACACACACTCATAGTACATCATGTTGTACAGCTCCAGCAACGCGCACTGCGCCAGCATCAGTGTGCAACAATATAGTACATGGAGCCCACAACACGTGGGCCTGTGTGCTTTAAATGCCAGGGCTGATTTTTAGTCCCAGTCTGGCCCTGGACACACTGTACGGGGGCTGGGAGCAGCTAACAGTCCCCTCCCCGCCCACTAACCCATCCTAACACCCCCACACGGATGCACACATTAACATGCCACCTTCTGGACAAATAAAATTGATTTTAACAGAATGTAAAATTAAAGATTAAAAAAATTTGATGACCTGGCTGCTTGCTTCCAGTGGAGGCCTGGGACCCACAGGCAGGCCCGAGCCCCGGTACTTTATACCCGAACCCCCTCTTGGCACATACATAGTGCATACATCAATTTACCCTTAAAGAGGTTGTAACATCAAAATATATCAGTTTGCAAATTATTTACTTGCAAAATAGTATATAATTTTTATTTTTCTTATTCGCAATATGATTAATAAAGTCAACACAATCTTTTGATCTCCAAATATCCCTGTCTGGAAAGTATTAGGCCATAAGCTTTATTACTCAGTATACAGTAGTGTAAACATTATGTTTAAAAGATAGAAAATTAAAAATGTTTACAAATGTTATTCTTTTGAGTGATGCATCTTAAAGCAATGATAACATCAGTGATATTACTCTACAGCCAATACATATGTTTCAAAAACACTGATACAGCTTTTACTTAAAGATGCGCTACTATAAAAATATTTTACGAATTTATCCCCTCCTCCTAGTTAGAGACCCAGGAGCCCAGCTGTCTTTCCCAAACTCAGCCAAAAATTAGGGGCAATGGAAGAATGAAGACCAATTGCAACACAGAATTGGTGATTGGTCCTCCATTCATAACACCCCTCCTCCACCATATAAAAATGTTTAGTTCAATTGATTTGCTGGTTCTGCTTTACAGAACTGGCAGAGCCCAGGGAAAAATTGCTTCCATGTAGCAGCCCCCAGGTCACTGCCAGGTAGCGAGACGTGTTAGTGAAAGATTATCCTAAGTGGTAGTGCTGCGTTAACTATAACATCTGCAGAACTTTGCTCAGGCATGACATTTCATGAGCATGTTTGAAAATGTTGAAATATACTGGTATTTAACTGCTGCTTAAAATGATAGACCAGAGAAAACCTTTTATCAAAGCTATTAAGGCACACTATCTGTGACCTATACAGCTCAAGATAATTATAATTACCCTAATGACCAATAAAAATAACTACTGGTTATTTATCAAAGTCCAAGATTTTTTTTACATATCCTTACATTAAGGTATCAATAATCATGTGTACTTTTTCAGCAAGGTTGTGTTTTTGTTTTCCCTAGTGTTTTTTTTTTATGTTTAAATTTTACTTTAAGTTTATGTTTTTTAATAAATTGATCAATCTATATATTTTTTCACGAGGGTGAGCAGGTCAAACTCCTGATTAAAGTAAATAGACCTATACAAAAGAAGCCACACAACTTTCTTGGAAAAGCCACAGTCCAGTTTATTTTGCCAAGACTTGTTACATTTAACCAAAAACCTATATATAGTCACAAAATTAGAGATGTGTGCAGACCCCAGTGTTTTGGTTTTGGTTCTAAAACTATCTTCGTGTTCTGGTTCTGGTTCTAATTTTGACCAAAAATCTTCATCTGTTTTGGTTTTGGATCTGGATTGAATAAAAAATTGTAAAAAAAAAGGGTAAATCATTTGATTTTGAGATGTTTCTGTTCCTACATTACTTTTCTAAAATCAGCATTCATTTAATGATCTCTTCACAACTGTCAAAATTTTCCCCAATTTTGGCCAAAGGCTGCAGCGAGCTGGCTGGCAAAAATTAGGGACAGCGCAGTGGCACAAATATATAGAAAACTTAAACTGCTTGGCCTCACTGCTCCACATTTGAGGCAAGAATCAGGGCCGAATTTCCCGCTAGGCACCCTAGGCAACTGCCTAGGGCCCAGCGGTACCTAGAGGGCCCTGTCAGAGCCAACGGTGAGCGGGGTATGTAAGGCAGAGGGGCGCTCCCCTCCGCCTGCCGGCATAACGGCGGAAATAAAGATGTAAAAAAAAGAAAGAAAAAAAAGAAGTCAGCTGACTGGCGGGACCTGGCAGTCTCCTCTGCTACTGAAAATGACGTTGGGCGTGATGACTTCGCTCCCGACGTGATTTTCAGCAAGAAGTCAGCGAGGAGCACTTGCTGAGCAGAGAAGAGGAGCAGCGGCAGCGCGACATCGGACAATAGAAGGTAAGTTAACTAACGGAGGGGCTATGTCAGAGAAGTTTGAAACAGGTATTAAGGGAGGGGGCATGATGGCAATATTAAGTATATGAGGGGGCATGATGGCAATATTAAATATATGAGGGGGCATGATGGCAATATTAGGTATATGAGGGGGCATGATGGCAATAATAAGTATATGAGGGGGCATGATGGCAATAATAAGTAGCAGAGGGGCATGATTGCAATAATAAGTAGCAAAGGGGCATGATGACAGAAATGTGGAACAGGCCGTGTGAGGGTAAATAAACAAGGGGAGCAAAAATATGGAGGGCACAGTGTGATGGTGAAGGGTGCACAGTGTGATGATTAAAGGGCAAAAGCAAGATGGAGGGCACAGTGTGATGATGAAGGGAGTACAGTGTACTAAAGGGGAAACAGTGTGAAGGAGGAGCAAAAGTGATGAAGTAGGGGACATTTTCTTCTCTTCTGTACTTTAACTTATTTGCCCAAATACATTTTTTGTAGGAGGGAGCTGTGAGAGCTTACACGGGCCCAGTGTGCTTGGTCTGGGCGTGCAGGGACTGAAGTGACATCATACAGAGGATCAAGGTACAGTGCGCAGAGTTGGACCAATAATATCAACCTGCAGGGACTGAAATAACCTTTCTTTTCATCAGCAAATGTGAGTAATGAAAAGTTATCATTCTAAATGATAAAAAATCCTATTATTGAAATGTAATTATCTCTATTGTAATAATGTGCACTCTTCAGTCTGTGACAGAAGCTCTGGGCAAGTGGTAAATAGCAGGTACATAAGTCCCAGGTTCCTGTCGGTTGTACTTTAAAACAGACTGATCAAGAGATGGGAGGTGTCTGTGAAAAGGCAGCTGGGATATGCATCCAGTGTCTTAGACCTGGGGAGGAGATGAGCTGCCTCCTCAGACACTCTGCTGCAGTGAGCAATAATAAGTTGTAGTTCTGAAAAAGGGTCTTGCTAAATGTATTGTCTAGTAGCCAGACGGCTAGGATTTTGATTATATTCTGTTTTGTTTACAAGCTGGTGAATAAACTGTCTGTGGTTGTTATGGTGAAACGTCTGGACTTGTGTGGTTTACTGCTGCTGCTCACCCAGGAGATAGTACCTATTCCCCTGATTATACTACAAGTCTTTATATAGTGCGAAATCATGGGGGGAGCATGTCTTCTCTGGGAGTGTGTGTTATACACAGTAGTAAATTATATTTACAATCACATGCAAATGATTTGGTTAAGTGTGTATAAGGTTGCTGACCTCTGCATGTTATATGATCACTGACTTTACACCTACTGGGTTAAATCTTGTATAAATATCACATGCAAATAAATGGATAAAATTCTACCATACATTAAAGTATTGACACGTGACATGAGGGATACTACAAGAATATGTAAACACAAATGGGAGGTTCAAACATGTCCATATGCTTATTGCTTTTTCTGCATGGGAAAGACAGTAGGTTATAAATAGACCTATGTGGCGGAGCTTCCTTCAGTTTGGATATGGTTCATAGTCCTTTTTTACGATTATATGTATTTCTGTATCTGTAGAGAAATCTGTATGTGAAAGAACAAATAATGTATTTATGTTTCAAGGTGGTGATTGGTCTTTTTTAGGGGCTTGTAGTTAGTCAACAGCTGCAGTCAACTGGTAGAGAAAGTGCAGAACTGATTTTGGAAATGATAATATGTTTAACATAGTTGATTAGTGTTGTCCCAAAACCTTCAGTATGTAATTTATTGTATATTTAGGAATGAATGTTGCCATGCCAATTTTATTTGGGGGCAATTGTGTAGGATTATTGACTTTTCTGTTTTTGTTTGGATGTAGCTTAATACACAATGATGACATTTTCAGCAGGAAAATAGAATGTAAGGTATCGTATAGGTAATACAATTGCTATTAACTTTTCTTATTCTGTAGAAAAACTACAAAATTTGAATAGAAGATTGTTTGCATTGTGTTTTATGTCAAGTGTATAGTTACAAAAAAAGCTTGGGGTAAGAATTCTTAGCATTTAAAGCTATATACAACATTATTTGCACTCTGTTTTATGTAAGGATTTAATTAAAAGTTATTATTTATTGGTATAACATTGTCTGCACTATCTTTTCTAGTACCTATTAAAAGTTAATATTGTTTCACAGAGGGGGGCACTAAACCAGTATCTTGCCTAGGGCCCTATGAGGTCTATATCCGTCTCTGGCAAGAATTAATGGGGCTGTCACGGTCCGGAGACTGGATAGGAGCCCAGTGGCAGGGAGGAAGGCTGGTCAGTAGGATATTATAATATAAGAATAGTCAAACATAGCCGGTACGTTACACAGAGAGGCAATGAGGTCCAATGGTTAGGGAAGAAGCGAAGTCGAGGGCAAGCCGAGGTCGGTACACGAGTAGTAGATGTCTGCAGGTAAGAGGAGCAACAGGTACAGGAGCTAGCTCACAGGCAAGGAGCACAATAATCAGGCACTGGAGACAGAAAAACTGGCCAGGCTTTTATAGGAAGTCAGGGGATGGAGCTAAGGCATGCTGGAACATCAGGAGATCCCTAGAAATGATCTGGAACACAGGCTAAAGGCAAGGAACTGTCCAGCAGCCAGAATAGCTCAGTCAGTAGAGCAGCAGTCCACAGAGCCAAAAGCCCAGGGTTCGAATCCTGACAGTACTCCCCTCCTTCCAGTACCTTCTCTTGCTGTCTCAGGAGCTGGTTTGCTAGGATGTCACTGGTGAAATATTCTGGTTAATCTGGAGGCATGGACATTTTCTGCAGGCTCCCACAAATTTTGTTCCGGACCATATCCCCTTCATTTCACCAAGTATTGTAACCTATTTCTGTGGATTCTGGAGTCTGGGGTCTCTTCAACAATAAATTCTTCTTCTCCTTCCACAATGACTGGTGGTGGTAGGGCTGACAAGGGAAGGTATTGTCTTGAAATGGTGTGAGCAGAGAAACATGGAATACCGGGTATATTTTCATAGAGGCTGGAAGTTCAAGGCAACTTGACCAATTTGGGATAGGATATCTACTCTGCCTGAACTCCACGCTGCTGTCCGCCAATCACTCCATCCCTGGGTTCTCCTTAGCCGGTATACAATTCTTGACCCTCTGTCAGCCTGCGGCCAAGTCTGTCCCCATCACTAGGGGCTCCAGCGAACACCAGGCTTTCGGAGTAGACTCCGAGTTTTGTTGTGCCGGCTGGGGAGTTCCTAACACACAGAGGCAGAAGCCCTGGGCTCGAATCCTGACAGCAGCTGAGGAAGTGTTACAGACTGCATTTTTGTTTGATCACGGGCTGCGGGCAGTCCACTCCAAACTTAAGGGACAGCCATACAGCAGTTGTGTTTCTTCACTGAAGGATTTTTTTACCCATGGTGGCTACTCTATGTGAGCTGTACTTGATTGGGGCTACATTTTTCAGATCTGATGGAGACCGCATCCACACCAGCAGTCAGTCCACACAGGATGTTTGTAAGAGTGTCTTTATCCAAAATACACAGGAGGCCATCCAGTGCCAGTTGACACTTCTCAATGCACCTGCATACCTCTATCCTGTGGCCATGGAGTAACTTATGTCCTGTAGATCTCTTGGGGCAGATTGCCAATAAAAACCTCAGATTCGTGGGGAGGCATTTTCCTAACCTGACTTTGCTAGGGCTGCATTTTTAAACAGGACTCCCGCTGCGGTTTTTGACTCCCAATCCAGGAATTTATACACTCCAATGTCCCCAGAAATTTGTGTTCCTTCTCACACAGTTTTCCCAATATCTTGTCGGACAAATTGAACAAGAAACTTCACTTGGGTAGCATGATTGGCCCTTTCCCTTCCCCTCCTTTACAAAATTTAGTAGTATTCCCAGTGGGTATTATCCCTAAGAAAGCAGCAGGTAAATATCGACTGATTTAGCATCTCTTATATATACGACTGGGAGATCGGTTAATGATGCACTATAGCTCAGTTTGTTACCAGTCCACTCTGGTTTTAGTTTGAGATTTTGGCCCCGGGCTACTCTTGGCTAAGCCTGACATTGAGTCCGCCTGTTTGCTGCCCCTCCATGCAGACTCTTTTTGTTATATGGTTTTTCATCTGGCAGACGGTTTCCACATGTATCTGTCTGTCTATGGGTTGTTCGATTTATGTGCACATACTTTGAAAGGTTTAGCTCTTACCTTCATTGTTGTGTACAGGCAGGAACTGGGCATAATGAGATGGCCATCTACCTGGATGATTTTTTTTATATAGGGTTCGTGAATCCCTCCCAAAGAGCTAAAACTTTGTTCGCTGCTCAGGCTCTATTCTCTGTCCTAGGTGTTCCCCTAGCACGCGACAAGACGGAGGATCCCTCCTCCTGCTTGTCTTTCTTGAGCATTGAAATTTACACACTGGAGGGCTGTTGTCGTCTCCCGCTAGACAAAGTGCGTAAGATGGAAGCATTGATTTAAAGAGTGCAGGGTGCCCCTTCAGTGCCCCGTGCAGTCCCTTTTGGGCTCCTTCAATTTTGCTTTTAGGATTATTCCCGTGGGTACAGTTTTCTGTTGTAAATTTCAACAGGCCACTGCAGGCTTACGTGATTGTATGCCGTTGTTCTTTTGTTCCGGGAGATCAGAGATGAACTTCAGGTGTGGTTGCGTTTCCTCAGGAATTTCAGTGGGGTGTGGATTTGGCCTATCCTTTTTCCAAGCTGCAGATACATTTGAATCCCAGGGTTTTGGGGCCTACCTGATTGGCGAGTCGTGCGCCACTCCTTTGCCAGACTCCTGACACCAAGACAGCATAGTGACTAATCTTCAGGCCTTAGAGCTGTTTCCAATCATAGTGGCCGTGGAATTCTGGGCATTGCTCTTACGCGGATGCAGCATAATCTTTTGGTGTAACAATGCGGGTGTGGTTCAGTCAATAAACAAACAACACTTTCTTATGCTGGACTATGACATCTCTATGCCAGGCTTAGACAACAGTATAGCGAACTTCCTCTCACACTTTCATTGGCAGCATTTTAGGGCTCTGACTACACATGCTAACCTCATTGGTACTCCCTGTTCTTCTCATGTTTGGCCCCTTGTCGAACAGACATAGAGGGTCTCATTGAGATGTATCTGGTCTCTTCTACCAGACGGGCTTAGCACTCAGCATGACAGCAATGCGTTCCCAGGGCTGCTGGGACACAGGTCACAGTAGCGATGTGCCGGCCTTCATCTGGTTCAAATATAAGGTCAGGGTCTCCAAGACCTCCATTTCTGCTAAGTTGCTGGGCATTTCATTTATGGATAAGTTGCATGGGGTGGAGAACCTCACAAAAAGCTTCCTGATCTCCAAGGCTCTGAAGGGCTGGGCTTGGGATAGGTCAGTGGGGGAGGATACCAGAGGACTGGTAGGTGTTTACTTGTTACATAAGAAAGTGCGTGCCCTGCAATTCATTGCTTCTGATTCCTATGAAATACTGTTGTTTTTCCCTAGCTTTTCCCCTAGCTTTCTTTGGTGCTTCTAGGGTCTGTGAGCTGGTGGCTCAGTCTAGCCGCTCTGCAAGCATGGGTTTGCTAGCTAGGCACATGGTTGTCAATGATTCACAGGTCTCCTGCAAGCTATCCAGGTCCAAAACTGGCCAATTAGGCAAAGGTTGCAGGTTTAACATTCCCGCCCACGAGAATACAGATGTGGGCTCGCTAGCTTTATAATAACTACTAACACCCTCAGGGTGTAACTTCAGCACTATTAGATGGATGGAACGTAGAAATAGATTTGAAATATTATAATATCATTTTTCATCACAATGGGTGTGATGGACCCTCATCACACCCTCAAAAAACACAACCAAAACAGAGAAAAGCACTGAAATATTAATCATACCACTTAATATTCAATAATACAATGCACGGGTTTTGCAGATGAAATATACAATATATAATTTAATTTATTACATAAAACCATTAAATAATCATATTATTATACAGAGCCACACTAATTATATATATAATATGCCAATAAAAATTAAAATGCACACATAAAACCTACATGAACACCACAAACAAATATTGCAAATTTAATGCATAAATAGAACAGATCAGAGTGCTGTATAAATGGCTCAATGAACGTTCGGCACCTTCAAATCACAGTGCTAAGTACCGATTAAGAGCTCTGCAAGACATTATGGGGCGTATTCAATTGTTTTCCGTGACCGCCGAAAAACGAGTGCGTTAAAACTATTACCGTTTATACGGTAATTACTCGCTCAATTTTAGCTCGCAGCTCCCTGAGCAGCGAGCTGAAATTGAGCGAGTAAATTACCATATGAACGGTAATTACGCGCAATATTACCGTATAAACGGTAATAGTTTTTGAGCGCTGGTTTTTCGGCGGTCACGGTAAACAATTGAACACGCCCCTGAGAGTAGGAAAAAGTCTCTCCTAGTGGATCCTGTTGTCAGTTCATTTAGGGAGCGATATCCCAATTAAAGCAATATGAACTTTATAAATGGATCCTGTTATCCACATATGTTTACAGAGAGACTTCACATCAGTCTATCCAATGTTAATGCCCTTGTAAAAATTCACATACCAAACTCTCCTCCTTCCAATAATAAAATATTCATCCAGATTCCGGAATAAGAAAAAGAAAGACTTCTTACCAGCAACAATAATGTCAACCCTCTGAAGGGATTGCCCGACTGTGCACTCTGAGTCCTTGACTTTCAGAAGTATTTCTACACCATGGGTATCTTGTGCTTTTACCGCTTGTCATCACATCTCATAGGTGTAACCTTCTTAGCGGTTCTAACAGAAACGAGAAAAGCGTATAGTAGTTCCATAAAAGGAAGGAGCTTGTGTTATACTTGTATTACCGAATGTAATAGCCCGACTCTGAAATAACAGCTGACACAGTTTTTTTACGACTTTCTCAAAACTCAGCTAGCTCGCTAGCTTTATGTAAACAATTTTTGAGGATCAGACCCCCAGGGGGAGATCTGTGGTTAGTACATGTGGACAGTTCCATCCTCACTAAGTTTCAATTAATTACACCCTTTAAATGGACCAACAAATTTGTCAGCTTAAGTCCTTGGGCAGAAATCTGAAGCATACAAGAACTGTTATACTTATATTAAATAATATGATGCTGCTTCCCTCAGTAACTCAGGGCTCTGCTGATTGCAGCTTATAGTGAGGGCATGAAGAGATTTTTTCTGATTTTACCCTGGATCAAGGTCTGATTATTTATGTGCCTCCAGGACTTTTTACAGGATTTTTACCTTCATATGTGGTACAGTTTCCCCACCTCCCTTTCCCTTCCAGCAGCACTATACTCCCTGATTACAGGTTTGTCTACAGCTTTATGTTAATTTTGCTGTGTGATGCTTGATAATTTTGTTCACAGGTTTGATAGAGTGGAAGATTCAGGTCTGGGTAGTGGGGCATTCCTTTGTGTTCTGGGCATCCAGATACAGTATGGCCCATGGCTGGTCCAACTTTTCACGCCCCGTGGAGGTGTACTGGCTGGGTAAGAAAGTTTTATGTTGGCCGGCCTTTATGCCTGTGGAGATAGGAATATAAGGGCCCCCCAAACATACTGGTCATGCATCTAAGAGGCAGTGGCTGGGGTAAGGGGTAATCCTTAGACTTAATAATGGGTATTAGGGAAGATGTTTGCCTTCTGAAGTTTTGATGCCGTCCTTATGGTTGTGCTGATCTGATATCATCCCATGGTTGGTAGGGTAGTATTCCTACTCATGTCAGACACCGTCCCTGCTTGTCCTCTGCAGCCGGGGACAGACGCCTTCTTGCTGTTCCTGTGCACACCGTTGCTAGGCAACTGGGTGCTTCTGCTCTTGCCTGCTGGGCCCGGCACTAAGGACGCATGTGCGTCCGTTGTCAATGCAACGAGATGCTTCTTCATTAACTCCTGACGGCGGTCAGCTATTCTGACTGCCAAAACCACTGTCCATCAATCAGATTCTGGTATCCTCTATTTTAGGGAGGCTTTGGGACCATTAGCATGCCAGAGTATTTAGGTCTCCCTAAGCTCCAGCACTCCTGTACTAGTTACTATCTTCTGCCTGACTTCCTGTGTTTTGACCCGGCTTCTCCTGACTCTGCTTTGGATAATTCTTTGCCATTTACTCTGCAATCTGGTTCTGACTCCTGGTTTCCTGACCTCGCCTCTGCCTGCTGCTCTGTACCTTGCCTGCCCACACGGTTTGACTACAGCCTGTACGACTATGTGTTAGACTCTCCGCCTCCTTGTTTAGCAGCACCAATACCGTCAGGTGACCTTCAGCCCAAATTACTCCATGACAGTATACTCTGGCCATGTCTTCTGAAGAACCTGGTGAACCGTCTGCTCGTGTCTTGTTACTTCATCTAGCCCACAGGGTAGAGAAGCAAGAATCTGAACAGACTCAACTGCTCCAATGCATCCAGGGAGTCGCCGCCAGACTTGAGTGTATCCAAGCCTCCGTGGCTGCCTCGCAGGCAGAATCTGTCACCACCTCTAGTGATCTGCAACCCACTTCTTCTTCTGCAGTAATCTCCACATCTTCTTTACGCCTTCCTTCTACGGAGAAGTTTGATGGGGATCCTAAGAAGTGTAGGTGTTTTTTGAATCAGTGCCTGATTCATTTGAATTTAACTCAGCATCTTTTCCATCTGAATGAGCTAAAGTTGCCTTTATCATCTCCCTGTGATCTGGGCAAGCCTTGGCTTGGGCCTCTCCTCTGTGGGAATGAAACGATCCTCTCCTGCAAAATGCCTCTTCATTTACAGAAGCTTTTCATGCAATTTTTGATAAGCCCAGTCGGGGTTCCTCAGCAGCCTCCAGTCTCTTGAACCTGCGTCAGGGTTCCCAGACTGTAGGTCAGTATGCAGTACAGTTCCGTATGCTTGCTTCTGAGCCAAAATGGAACAATGAAGCATTAATGGCAGCCTTCTGAATTGGTCTCCCGTGAGCTTCCGGCTGACTTGAATTCCCTCATTTCCCTGTGGAACAGGATGGACCTATGCTTTTGGGAACGTACAAATGAACGGAAACGGACCTCTGCCAGACGCTTTTCTCCTCGACTTGCTCCCCTCTTCCAGAGACCGGTTCCTACAGAGGAACCCATGCAGATAGGTCGTTCCTGTCTCTACCCTGAAGAAAGAGAGAGACGCTTCAAGCAAAATCTTTGTCTCTACTGTGGGGTACCTGCTCACGTGCTGTCTGCCTGCACCAAGAGACCGGGAAATGCCACCTCCTAGTTGGTGACAGGTAGGCCGACCTAGGAGTCCAGTTTACCACTGCCTACACTAGCCCAGTCCAGATTTTTTGATGTCCATCTGATGAAGAGTACATAAATAAGCTATTATTTATGTTTCATTTTATAACATATAACAGATTCAGCTACAATTGATTAAGCACACTGTCTAGGAACAAATCCTTCCCCATCTGGGACTATGGATTGTAAATACCAGATAAACAGGTTTTGGAGCATTTGGTCAGTAATTAACATATGAAAGACTGTAGCCAGGTTCTAGTCTCCGCCCACAGAAAAGGGTTTTTACTGTACACAGGAAAAGAAAGGGTCTTTTTTGGAAGCTGTTGCCGGCCTGAGCAGACATGACGTGAGATACATCACGGCCTACTTAGGCCCTGACTAGTATGGAGTGTGAATGGCATGAAAGGTGAGTGTGAGCATGTTGTAATGTGTTGTTGAATGGAAGACGCATATGTGTAGAGTATATGAGAATGAAGGTTTGAATACAGATGGTAAATGTGATTGGAAAGATTTTGGTTTGGTATGGACAGTGTTACATAAATGCATGCCTTGTTGGGATAAATTGCTGGTTTAATTGAAAGCATTTATGTTATACATAGTTCTTTGGTTCAGTATTGGTTTCATGACTTGTAATAATGTTGCAATGCTGTGATTCGTGGAGTGCTGTATATAAATGGAGACGTTTGTGTTATACTTGGTTCTGTATTGGTTAAGCTTTGGTCATGGAAGCATTGGTGTTATACATAGTCCTGTGTGGTTTTGTGTTGGTTTCAGGAAGTGATCAGATTGTTAAATATAACATTTTGTTTGGCTGTGTTGGTTTATGCATAGAAAGTGCAGGAAGTGATCAGATTGTTAAATATAACGTTTTGTTAGATTGTTGGTTTGAAGGGAAAGTAGAGCAGATTGATCTGGTTGTAACCATGTGTTTAAAAATGGCCGCTGGACTTGAGTGATCTGTGCATGCATATCTGTATGGATTCTCCCCTCCCCCTTCACTACACAATGCATACACATAGCTTAAAACACACACACACACACACACACACACCTTTAGACAATAGTTAGTCAAAACACACACACAATTACTTATATATTTATAGAACAGGAAATGAATGATGTATGGCACAAAATCTATATTTTGTGTAAAATATTGTTATGCTGTTTATTGTTCTATAATATAATACAACACACTTTAAATGAAGCTATATCTTGTTGTGGTTATTCTTGTTGTGGTTATTCTTGAAGGGAACATAAGAATGATGTTTCTTGGGTTAATATAGAAATACCTTTTGCGAGGAGTTGGTTGACGGTAATAGTCATATAAATAACGGTATTAAATGGTCATACATACATTTGCCAGAATATTAAGGAGATTGAAACCCACAAAGGGGGTAAAAATCCTTTAACACCATCTTGCTGGACACTCCTGTCGGCCCCTTTGTAACTTCTGCCTTTGTGGATTCCGGCTCTGCCGAAAATTGGATCTCTGCCACTTTGACTTCACAACACCAGATACCCACTCGTAAATTGTCTCAGCCTCTATTTCTTACTGCCATGGATGGGAATTAAGTCACCAATGGATCTGTGCCCTGGGTTACTTCTACCATACGGCTAATGGTAGGGGTGTTACATTCGGAGTCTATTGAGTTTTTGGTGCTTCCTCAGTCTATTAATTCTGTCATCCTGGTGCTTCCTTGGCTCAAGCTCCATTCACCTCAATTTGACTGGAGTACCGCTCAAGTTATTTCTTGGGGTTCCCAATGCTTTAAGAATTGTCTTTCGGGAATCAAGGCTGGAAGATCTACAATTCCGTGCCGGATTCTCTCGTCTCAGGCATAACTACCATCTTCTAACATCTCGTTTCAGGATGTCATCTGTAAGGTGGCAGCTGAGACTCTTCCTCCACATCGTCTTTGAGATTGTTCTATGGAATTGCTACCACATAAACCTCTTCCTAAGGGTTGGATATACCCTCTCTTGCTTTCCCGACAGGTGCAGGCTTCTTTTTTGTATTTTTTGCATTGACTATAGGCAATTGAATGCTACAACCATCAAAAACAGATATCCTCTCCCTCATCACTGCGCTCTAAAATCTTCAACAAAGTAGACTTAAGAGGGGCATATAATCTAATCTGTATTCGGGAGGAGGGGCGAATGAAAGACTGCCTTTAGTATTCGCGAAGGACATTTTGAATATCTCGCTATGCCTTTTGGGCTTTGTAATGCCCCTGCAATGTTCCAGTCATTCATTAATGAGATATTTTAAGACCTACTCTACAGTTCGAAGGGTAATATACTTGGACCACATTTTAATCTTTTCTCCAGACCTTGTGTCTCACTGTTCTCACGTGAAAGAAGTTCTCGTCTGTCTCCGGTCTAACCGGTTGATTTGTAAGCTTGAGAAATGTGTATTCGAGGCTTCCCAGATTCTATTTTTGGGCACATTGCAGGGCTTCAGATGGACCCATAGAAACTTTCAGCAATCATCAATTGGCCCAGACCTATGGGGCTGAAGATGGTACAGCAGTTCATTGGTTTGGCCAATTACTATAGGCAATTTATCCAACAGTTCTCTACCTTAATTGCTCCCATTACCTCACTCACCTGGAAATCGGCCAATCCTTGGAACTGGTCTTCTGAGGCCATAGCTGCATTTGTTTCCTTGAAAAAGGTATTCTCTTTGGCTTTGGTTCTTGCTTAACCCTACCAACAAAGACCTTTTTTCCTGGAGGTAGATGCCTCATCCACCGGAGTTGAGGCAGTTCTGTCCACAGGAATCTTCCACCAATAAACTCCATCCCTGTGGTTTCTTTTCCAATAAATTTAATGCCTCCGAACGCAATTATGGCTTTGGAGATAAGGAATTGCTAGAGATTAAATCCGCACTTGAAGAGTGGCATCATCTCCTCAAGGGAGCTCCTTACCCAGTTATGGTGTTTACTGCTCACAGAAACCTTACTTATCTCAGAGATGCTTGTTGTCTGAATCCTCAGCTAGATGGTCCTCATTCTTTGCTCAATTCGACCTCAGACTCACCTACCGTTCCGGAGCTCTTATCTCCAGGGTTGATGCTCTATCCAGATCTTTTAACACATAAGGTCAATTACCGATTTCTGAACAACCTCCCATACTCGAGCTTCCTGTATTGTTGCTCTTACTGGAACTCCTCCCATGCGCTGATTGTATCTGGAACCTCATCTTCGTCCTAAGGCACTTTGTTGGGCTCATGCAGCCAAATTTGCTGGACATGCTGGTTTTGAAAATACCATCTTGTTGCTATCCTGATGCTATTGATGGCCTACCCTTTGCACAGATGTTAAAGAATTCATAGCTTCTTGTGTGACATATGCGCAGAACAAAGTTCCTAGACAACCTCCGTCCGGGTTATTTTTACCTCTGTCCATTCCTCATCGCCCATGGGTCAGTCCTTCTATGGATTTTATCACCGACCTGCCCCCTAGTAAGGGGTTCAACACCATCTGGGTAAGGGTGGATAGATTCTCAAAAATGGTTCACTTTGATCCCTTGAGAGGTCTTCCTTCTGCTGCCAAGCTTGCACAAGTCTTCATCAAGGAGATCTTTCACCTTCACAGCTGGCTACAGGAGATCATTTTTGATTGTGGTGTGCAATTTATATCCCGGTTCTGGAAAGCTTTTGCAAAGACCTGGGGTCACCCTAAAATTTTCTTCTGGCTACCACCCCCAGAGGAATGGTCAGATGGAACGAGTAAACCAAGACCTAGAACTATTCTTACATTGTTTCTCTTCTCATAATCAAACTAACTGGAGCAACTTGCTGCCTTGGGCTGAATTAGCCTACAACAACCACATTCATACTTCCTCTGGCTCCTCTCCCTTCTTTACAGTATACAGTGCCCACCCCATTCTCCTCGATTTCTCTTCCTCCCCTGCAGTTACAGTTCTGGCGGCTCACTCCATAGTACGTGATTTTGCTAAGGTCTTTTCTTCCATCTTGGAAATGTTGTTAAAGTCCTCATAACCAGTACAAAAATTTTGCAGATAGTCACTGAAAACTAGTTTCCAGTCTCCATGTTTGGAATAACGTGTGGCTATCTACTCAGAATCTCAGGCTTCGGGTACATTACATGAAATTTGCACCACGTTATATGGGACCTTTTACAGGGATTCAGATTATTATTCCTGTAACCTACAGACTCAGTCTCCCACCATCTCTTAAAATTCACAACACCTTTCACATTTCATTGCTTAAACCGTTGGTGCTTAATAAATTTCCAGTGCTCCATCTTCTCCTCAACCTATTCCAACCATGGCTGGTAACAAGTACGAGATTAGTCAAGTATTGGCTGCTCGCAAGCTATGGGACGCTCCCAATAATTGTTGCACTGGTGAGGTATAGGCCCAAAAGAAAGGTCTTGGGTATATGAGGAAGAGCTACATGCTCCCTGCCTGTTGGCTAGTTGCCATAGGAAGCATTTGTTGACGGAAAAGTCCTTAGGTAGAGAGGGGGCCCATTCCGCTTGTCCTCTGCAGCCGGGGATGGGCGCCTTCTTGCTGTTTCTGTGCACCCTGGTGCTAGGCAATGGGGCAGCCATTTTACAAATATGGTAGCTTCTAGATCCATTTTCTCTATTGTCTGCATTCAGCCTGCTCTAAACACATGGTATTTAACCTTGCTGCCATATTAACTACATCAACATTTCCAGCAATAAACCGTATTATTTCAAAGTTTCAGAGTTACAAACTACCTTTTAAACCAACAGTCGAACAAAACTTTATATTGAACAATCTGACCACTTCCTGAACAATCCTATCATTTGCTATGCAAGTACTAATCTTAGCCACATTCTTCAACAGCAGCATAGTGTCAAGAGCCGCGGTGGTACTCACAGCCACCGCGGCTCGCTTCCTGTGCCCCCTGGCGATCCACCCGTCACCTTGATGACCGGGACGTCATTTCCGGATCCTGCCCGATCATTGCCAAGGCAACGGTCGGAAGCTTCTTGTTCTGCGCTGCGTCCCGGCAGTGGATGAAGCCGGGAGCGCACGCGCAGTGTGGAAGAACCTGTGGCTTGATTAAATGGGCCTTGTACTAGTCTGTGGGCTAATTATGTTGTATTCAATTAATTATGCAGGGGGCTGTGACTGGTTCAGAGCTAGGCTCTGATTGGTGGCCACTAGTATTTAAGGCAGTGAGGTCTGCAGCCTCACTGCCAGTTATAGCGTATCTGTTCCAGTCCTGCTGACCTGCTCCTGTTCACTTGTCCTGTCCTGTGGATACCCTGTTTGATTCCCCGTGTATGACCTCTGCTTGGGTTATTGGACTCTGCCTGTTTTGCTCGTGATCTTGACCCTTCTTGCCTGTACCTTGGACCTCGCTACCGTGCCTGTGACCCCGACCTCTGGCGTGTTTATCGATTACCCTGCTTGCCTGTGACCCTTGACCTTGGCTATCGTATTGACTACCCGCTGCCTTCTACCAGTCTCCTGGTCCGCCGCTGTGGTCCTGTATTTCCAACCCACACTACTCTTGGAGCTAAGTCCTGTGGGCATCGAGTACCGGTGAGTGCGTCAAGCTCTAAGGGAAAGGCGGCTGCTATAGGCAAAGACCTCCTCATCTGGTTCTGTGGGTGGGGGATCAGGGCCAGCAGCCTAACACATAGCAGGCTTTCCAATTCCATCTAAATCAAAATCTCAGAAATATAACAAACAGTATACCATCTACATAGTTTCTTCACTTTCCCATGAAATACTTTTCCATAACAACCATTCTAACAAAGTATGCGCAACCATTTTCATACACTTAATATACATTTACACTAAACTGAATTAAACAAACTATAACCATACACTTCCATTACACAGCATTTGCAATTTCCATTAACCTTTTCCAAGAACTGAAATAGCTTACAATATTTAAAATGGCTGACTTGCTTTGTTAGAAGTTACAAGCACGTGATGGTCACATGTGCTTGTAATGGCTTAATTGACTACCAATGAACAGGGTCCAGTTCTTAAACATCTAGTAATATACTTGTAAGTCCACCACAAATATCTATTTTACCCAAAAGACATCTATTTAGTGAGAGCCAGAAAGGCATATTACACAAAAGACATCTATTCCAAATAACCTTTGCAACAAACACAAATGCTTCCGTGACCAAAATTCCACTTCACTCCATTTAATCTAAAGTCAAACATTTACATTCAAATATCCTACTGTATACAAACTCCCATAAACACATACACTTACACATTTTCACAGCTACACATTTTAAATGTATAGCTGCATTCAACCACCTTCATTCAATCCATTCAATAATATATACTAACCATCCATGTCCAGATTCAACCACCTTCCTTTCAAAACTCCATTATATCATTTTTCCTGATAACCAGGACCTTCCCAGGCCATATGAACAGACCTCCATGGCACTAAGCCTCCATCAGTTAAGGCCTCTCACCTTGTGTTACAGTATCAAAAACCATTCTTCTGGGTGGAGTTTACCTTTCCACAGGAAGTAGATCACAGCATTCATATGCTAATTCTGACCAGCTCCTCAAGACTTGCATAAACATTCACGGCCCTTCTGTTTCTAGTGGGGGAAGGAGAGTTTTGTGCCTAGACACCTTCCAATTCAATTATGGCTAAATTATGGCTATATTAGAAAATGGAATATCCTTATCACTTGGTTTAGTGGAATCAGGGCCATTTTGACCAACCACTTATTTGGTTTTGTATTTAGTTGTCTTAGCTGTCTCTTATTTTGCATTCTCTGCCACAAATTTATTGCAATTAATATGTGATCTGATTATTGCCAAATTTACATCTGTGCCCCAGCTGGTATTTATAGATTTACAGTATTAAGTTTTACCATGTAAAGAGGTTTATTGTGCAGTGGGAAGATGTGTGACAAAACGAGTATGATATGTGAATTATAGCAAATACTTTGTATAGCCCTTCTTTTGTTTCCCCAGCTCATCAGACTACAACTGCATTGTCCAATTACATGTGGTTAAGGGGACATTGTAATTCAATTTAAATATGTATATTTTGTATTATATATTGATGACTTGAAGTAATGTTATTCATTGTCCTTAAACTGAAGCCAGGAGGGTTATGGGTAAAGATCAGGTGGTGTCTAGGATACAGGTGAGAGGGCTTGAGCTGCATTCATTCTCCCCCCTCCTTCCTCTACAGGAAGCATGGAACAGCCGGGGACCCTGTGACATCACAAAGTAGTGTAAGGGGTTAATTTTAGGAGGGGCTCACTGCTACCTTATCCTTGGAAGTAGGGGAAGCCAATTAAGCATCAATTGTTCTCCTTAGGACTAGTCCAGACGTTCTGTCTGCATCCCAGCAGGGGGCTTCTGTGAAAGGACATCTCATCTCCACTGCCCTGTCCAAACCCCCTAGTCCTGCACTGGCCAATGGGGAAGTAGGATAGATGCAGGGGTTTGTCCAGGGAGGGGAAAGACTGTGGAAATTAGACCTGTGATATATAAGGAACAACTCCAGGGGGGAGGGGTGGTCATGCTTGGATTTCATTCAGGAAGGTGCAAGATGGAGTTTTGAATTGTCGTTTTCTAACTCGAGTCTATATATGCAGCTGAGAGGGATCCATGGGTCATGAAGTCTGGACAGCAGGTGACAATATCTCCTTAAGTTATTGGGGTAAGGGACAGATGATGTGGTAAATCTGCCTGGCATTTATTTACTGTGTGTATTTAATATTCTAGTGTTGTTTGTATAACAATAAATATACTGTTGTATTTTTATAACTGCATTTTGCCTGAGTGACCATACGAATCCTAGAAGGTACTGGGTAGCACTGGGCCAGATAAACCCGGTATCTTCACATTTTTGGTGGCAAGCAGTGGGGTCACTCAGTCCCAGGTCCTATCTGGGTAGAGCTGCAGGGGAACTGTATCGTGATACATTCCAGGGCTCTGCAAAGCAGTTAGCACTAGAAACCAGTTACCACATTATCCTGAACTTACTCCTAAAGGCTTTAAGGTAGAAAGTGTCACGAAAAGCGTTGTGGGCTTTAGGCGAGGGAAGATGCCGTCTAAGTGCCGATTTGATAAGGGGAAGCGCACCCCGCCAGAGGAGAGCGGAAGATGGAACCGTGTCTCAAAGAGAGGAAATCACAGTGAGGTGATCCCTGGAAGTAAAATGGGTGTGAGCTCTAGGAACAAGAGAGCAGATCACAGCCCAGTGTTGAAAAAGTTCCCAAAGGAAGGGATGAAGCAGTCCAGTACAACCAGGAGAAAGGTGTACTGGGATGAAGGACTGTGGGAGTGTCTGCAGGATGGGGATATGGATGTGTTGCACCACCCCACCACAATGCAGCACATTTTGGATTATTGGGATGAGGAGTGCCCAAAGATTATTATGTGGGAAGGAGCCAGTCTACAGGAGAAATTGGAGAACCTGTTGGATGTGTTCCTAATGTTGAAAGAGGAGGCAAGTGCCTGTAATTTTCAGGATGAACCAGCATGGGATGATTTTACACATGAAGTTATTTGTACTATGCAGAATCTGGCCAAGGGAGAATCCAGATACAACAATAATCAGCAGTACAAACAAGACGTAAATGGACTATTACAGCACAGGGACATGCCTGATGAATCCCCTGCAAATGTATTAATAGAATCTGTCCCATTAGCAGATTCTACAGATCCACTAGAGACAATGAGTATGGAGGAGCTGATAGTGGAATGCCAGATCCGGGGTGTACCTTACCTGTACAGCACACACATGGATATCCTGAAACGTTTGTTAAAAGATCAGGAGAATCCCTTCAATGCCTTTAGTGTTTATAGAAAATGGATGCTCACTTTAGGTCCCCACATACCTCTCTGGGAACAAATGCAATGTCTGCAACAGAGTTTTGAAGAAGCAGAGGATGAGGTATGGCGGCAAGGATTTACGGACACTGAAATGTGGCAGGATCAGTGTTATCGAGTGAATACTGAAAAATGCCAATTGGAATATCTTTTATCACACTCTAAAAAGATGGCTGCTCAGTCTGTTAATCAGGGGGAGGTCCATCCCAGTGGATTAAATACAGTTGCCCAAGCTACTATCTTGGGGGAGACTGGAGAAGAACTGCTTGGTGAGGATGTTGTACCTCTGACTACTCAGAAAGGATTAGGAGAAATTCTCCCATTTGGTGACTTGGATGGAAAAGAGCTACCAAGTAAGTACCATGTAGTAGCATCTTCTGATAATTTGCCAGTGTTATTGGAACCTGAGACTGTGTCTGAGTTAGAACAGAATTACAGAAAAGACCAGTTATCCATCCCTGTTGTGCCTGAAAAGAATTTGTTTAATGAAGTAACGCAGGATACCGCATGTGTGCTCTCCGGGGCAAGTGATGTACAGCTTTACCCAATTGTGACAGAAGAGAATCATAAACTTGCGCAACATATGATCTCAGCAGAAATCATGTTTACAGACTGTAGGACAGAATTAATGGGAGAGGATAAAGGAATTGTCATGTCAGAGGCCACTACCATGGGGCCCTGGGAAAATTACACTTATGCCTTCCCCTATGCAGAATTGGCAGATGAGGAGATGTTGACTGAGTGGGTGTCTGAGAGGGCACCAGTACAGCAAGATTCACCAGCCCCACCAGCTTTGATGCATCGCACTCCAGCTCCAAATCTGGGAATCCAGGACCCAATACCAGAGGCCTGCACTGGACCATCCACTTTGCTTTGCTGCCAGGAGGACAAGTCTGTGTCCAATGAGGATTCACACTACCCCGATGCGCCAGAGGCGAGGGAAGTAGTGCAACAGTTGGATGTGGTAGCAGGGGAGGGGAGATGCACACAAACATACTTACAGGGGCACCCACATGTGGTTTGGGAGGGGGACAGAGGATTCCCCATAAGCAAAGAATTAATGGAGCCCCCACGCTTGCCTGCCACTGGGCAGTTGTCCCTTGAGTGTTTGGGGGAGGGGGGATTGGATCTTTGCCAGAAACAAACGGACAAGGAGCCAGAAAGTTTGCCTGCCACTTGGCAGTTTTCACTTGAATATGTGGGGGAGGGGAGCATGGTCTCCAGAAACAGAGGACAGGCCAAGGGACTATTTGCAGTTGGGCAATTAAGGGTGGATAAGGCACACAAGGGATGTTGGACTACAACTCTCCTACCATGGATGTGTGCACAGGAGTGGCCCAGTTTTATTGTTGTCTCATCTTATGACACAGGGCAGCATAAACCCCCACTCCAGCTGAGTGGGAAGATATGCCTGCAGCCATGGGACCCTGGTGGGAGATTGAGGAACTGTGTACTGCTGTCTACCTTGCCATCAGACCCAGGAGAAACCACAGCAGGCCAGAAACTTTGGACTTGGAAGAAATGATTACTTGGGGCTAGGGAGCCACTGGGAAACAAGGGCTAAAAAAGTAGGGGAGGAATGTGACAAAACGAGTATGATATGTGAATTATAGCAAATACTTTGTATAGCCCTTCTTTTGTTTCCCCAGCTCATCAGACTACAACTGCATTGTCCGATTACATGTGGTTAAGGGGACATTGTAATTCAATTTAAATATGTATATTTTGTATTATATATTGATGACTTGAAGTAATGTTATTCATTGTCCTTAAACTGAAGCCAGGAGGGTTATGGGTAAAGATCAGGTGGTGTCTAGGATACAGGTGAGAGGGCTTGAGCTGCATTCATTCTCCCCCCTCCTTCCTCTACAGGAAGCATGGAACAGCCGGGGACCCTGTGACATCACAAAGTAGTGTAAGGGGTTAATTTTAGGAGGGGCTCACTGCTACCTTATCCTTGGAAGTAGGGGAAGCCAATTAAGCATCAATTGTTCTCCTTAGGACTAGTCCAGACGTTCTGTCTGCATCCCAGCAGGGGGCTTCTGTGAAAGGACATCTCATCTCCACTGCCCTGTCCAAACCCCCTAGTCCTGCACTGGCCAATGGGGAAGTAGAATAGATGCAGGGGTTTGTCCAGGGAGGGGAAAGACTGTGGAAATTAGACCTGTGATATATAAGGAACAACTCCAGGGGGGAGGGGTGGTCATGCTTGGATTTCATTCAGGAAGGTGCAAGATGGAGTTTTGAATTGTCGTTTTCTAACTCGAGTCTATATATGCAGCTGAGAGGGATCCATGGGTCATGAAGTCTGGACAGCAGGTGACAATATCTCCTTAAGTTATTGGGGTAAGGGACAGATGATGTGGTAAATCTGCCTGGCATTTATTTACTGTGTGTATTTAATATTCTAGTGTTGTTTGTATAACAATAAATATACTGTTGTATTTTTATAACTGCATTTTGCCTGAGTGACCATACGAATCCTAGAAGGTACTGGGTAGCACTGGGCCAGATAAACCCGGTATCTTCACAAGATGCATCAACAATATGCAGTTTACTACTTGTTTGACCCAAATTTATGTCCCTCAGACCTATTTTAAAGGGCTATGTACAGTAATATTTTGACGAAACATATTATTGTAATTAAACCAAGCATAACCACTAGAGTTACAATAAGAATCAAGTTTCATGTCTGCATTACCAAGCAGAGGACAACATCTTGAAAGGTTTTTTCAACCAAAATACATAATCCCTTAAAAGCATAACCCTTTAAATCAAATACTAAACATTTTAGGTAATGACCTCCATCTCTACTCAGCAAATTTGTAAATTTTCATATATATTTCCAAATCTTTTAATAATTCTTTGAAATTTTATATTTCACATTTTATATTGCAAATTTAATGTGTGCCATATTTATGAGTTTTTTTTATACATACTCAACATTGATAAAGAGACCCTAAATCCGAAAGCACTTAAACGCAATGGGCCTGATTCATCAAGGAGATGCCGGCTGTACAATGTGCTTTACAAAGCCTTGTACATTATACAGCCGGTGCCTCTATAGATTACCACCGTAACAGCATGAATAATAGTGTCGCCCTTAAAAGTGATGTCGTTGAAGCCGGCCGGGATCTTTATTGCTTGGAATTCTTTCAAGTGTTTTTTTTGAAGCAGTCGGTATGAGCAGTCTGTCAGGGATGACAGCTTCGGTATGTGTTGTCGGTGTTTACATTGTTGCTTTAAAGACTACCACCTAGTTAGCTAACTGACCCTCCACCAGTGACCCATCACAATTGATAGAAAGTTATACATCACACCTTTCATATAATGATAGAGAACCTCTGGACACCTCAACTACCTCCAGGGTGTGGAAATCTAAAGTGTAAGTAATAATCCACCATTATGACTCAAATTAATTTTTTCAAAGCCTTTATACATATTATTTCATCCTTGAAGGCATTGGACTCCATTGGGTAAATGTATCAAGTTGCAATTTTTTCAGCGATTTTAGTCTCCAAGTCGCCATATATATTAAGCAGCAATTTTTAGTCTGAAAAACCAAATCGCTGTTCATCTTTTGCGATTTGTGTCGATGTAAACTTGCCTGTGTTTAGCTGAAAATCACCATTTTCAATCCAATACTCCTTTCTGATTAGTTGCAAGTTTTACATGCAAAACTCGCATGGTTTTGGCCTCACTAACATTATATGATTTTTTTTAAAAAAAAAGTGTCCCCCCCCCCTAAAGACTCTCCTTTGGACCAGAAGAAAATAAGATATTTTCCCTGGACTATTTGGATTGCAAATTATTTGGGACAACTCCATGGACCTTTGTGGAATATAATTTATTTGGACATTGTTTACAAGCCTATTTGGATTACAGCTTCAAAAGATCAGAAGAAGAAAGCTGTTGGTAAGTTTTTGGGGATTTTTTTATTTGTAATAAATGTATGTGGTTATAAAGAGGGTGTTGTGTTTTATTTTAGGAGTTTTATTATTTTTATTACAATAATGTGGTATTAAAGAGGGTGTTATGATTTAATTAACAGTTTTCTTTGTGGTACTACAGGTCGCAACAAGCCATGGGTGTCAGGACATGTTGGCACTTGTGGCTCTCCAAGTGCCAGGATGCCCTGGCTGCCATGGATATGCTGGTTCTTGTAATTCATACAAAAAATGTATTTGTGTATTCCAGTGAACAAACAAATCTGTGAATTAGCAGCTCCACCATTATATGAGTGACATCAATCTCAATCTATGATAGTGCTGAAGCTGCAGCTAACCGCAGGATGTGATGGCATACCATGTCTGTATTGCGCAAGGAACAAGTCCATTAAGGCTTTTCCCTTATTCATTGTAATTTCATTACTTTTTGGAGATTGAGTGGAATGAGTTTCAATAGTTTTCTTAAATGTTAGATGATGTTTAGGTGTGACAAGCTTTAATCGGACATGTTAAACCGTAATGTATTTAGTTTAAATTTCATAGCTCTTTGTAAAGTTTAGATATTTAAATTTTCAAATTCAGAAGCCTAGAATTTGACCACAGATAAGAACCACTTAGTCCTAGTTTCCACTATTTTTCTTAATCCCTTATAACAAAGCATGTTTAAATGTATAAGCATGTTCCATTATATTAGGCTATATTACCTATGTTGGATGCCTATTCCACTTATCCACACCTTTTTCAAGTTAATATCTGCTTAAAAATGCTTTTCACACACCTGTCACAGCAGTGTACCAGCTTTTTTCTCATGTCACCACATATGCAAAGAAGCTTTTCTCTCACATGCCACCCCATACGCTCACCAGCTTTTCCTTCACATGCCAACCTAAATGCCTACCAGATTGTCTCTCGGGTGCAACCTCCATATGACCACAAGCTTTTCTCCCACATGTCACCCTTTATTACCAAAAGATTTTCTCTCACTTGCCCCCCATATTCTGATCAGCATTTTCTTTCATGCCATCCGATGAGCTCACCAGCCTTTCTCTCACATACTGTCCCATATGCCTACCAGCTTTTTTACCACATCTCATCCCATCTGGCCATCAGCTTTTCTCTTACATAAAGCCCTGCAGCTAACATATGCCCACCAACTTTTCTCTGATATACTACCCCATATACACACCAGCATCTCTGTCACATGCAAGGGTTAAATCATGATGAACCACAAATTTGACATTGAGACTTAACAGCAGGTGGCCATTTACGTACAACATACTTGTATTAGATTCCTATTAAATGCCCCTCCCCTCAGTGACATAACTTAATTTATTCAATGCACTGCTGGGGGCAGCTCCATAATGCCAATAATGAAATAAACAATAAGTTTAAGAAAAGCACAGCGTGGCTCCTCCTACAAATCCTAATCAGCCATAGAGTTGGCAGCCTATGCTGGCATTTGCAAAATCGGGGGACAAAAAACGTGGAGTCATCCTGAATTTACAAATACCAGCAGTAAACCTTGCAAGTCCGGGCTGGTGTCACTATAGTAGGGAATACAGCAGAGTGGTGCCCCCTGCCATAATGCCAAACTAGTCAGAGCGGGGCCAGATTACCTGGGGAGATAGGTTTGCAAACAAAAATGCCGCCTCCCCCCTAGGTTTAACTAGCCCCACGTTATAAAGCACTAGGGCTCTTCCCACACCCCTGGGGTGGTTGGTGTTAGGTAGTAATAATTAATTCAATGATAAATGCAGTAACCAGGGACAAACACCATTTTTTCCCTGGTGCACTTCAGATCCGAGTGTGCCCTGGTTGCCATTAAGTGCTTGGGCATTCTGGCGCTTGAAGTACCACAAGCAGAAGCACCAGCATACCCATGGCATGCACTTGGAGAACCACAAGTGTCAGCATAGAACCTGTAGTGCACCATGAAAAAATGTAAATAAAACACACACACGCAAGTTTAAGAATAATTTGATTTGAAATACAACCACCCCAACACACCCATTATTCACCCTTTTTATTGCTCTCCTAGATCCAGGCTCTTCATCTGAAATAAATCCAGTGATCCTTGGCTTGGCAAAATAAAAATCAACCACAACTAGCTACTGAGAGCTCCCATCGCAAATGAGCTCATAGTGGCAGTTTAGTCATATATATATATATATATATATATATATATATATATATATATATATATATGTATATAACATGGGGATTCCCCTCGGCCTGAACTCAAGCCTGTGGCTGAAAAATATGTCTAATACACTCCCTCTCAGAGAAGAACATTTTTATACAGAGAATTCAGCCATATTTGTACTCTCAAGTGAAGCCACTTTGAGTACACCCAGCACACACCTCTATTTGACACATGCACCACTAGTAAACATTTTTTAAAAACATCACCCTTCAAAGGCACTCCACTGCCACAATAGCTTTCTAGTAAAACACAACCCTAGTCTTAAAACACTCTGTACACTTAGTTCTGCTGTCAAGTCAACCTTAATATAACGGCATAAATAATATATATAAATAATATATATAAATATATATATACACTTTTTTTTATTATTAATATAGATTTATATAACGTGCAGCTTCTGACAAGCAATATAACAGTATAACAGAAGGAAAATAATAAGTGCAGCCTTTCGCTGCAAATACCTATTGTTTCATAGATGTTAAAAAAACAAGAAGTGGGTGCTTCCGATTATGCCTAAGCACAATAGCAAAACACCAAAGGGGCTCATTTGATAGCTGGAACTGGGGGAAGTGCTGGTAACCTTGTGCCACCACAATGGGAAAGAATGACAGAATGCAGTGGTAAAATAATTTATGATATTCATACATGGCTCCAGAGGCTACTTTTCTGCACTTTCTTTTTGACAGGAACATTAATCCTGTCTCTCCTAGCTCACATGTTAGCCCTAATGTGGGATCATATGGCTGTAATACTATTGTAGGAGATGGTATACAGTATGTTGCATAAATTTGGTTCCCATATTTAGTTTGATACTAAAAATGTTTTCATACTGAGGGTAAATATTTAACTTTCTTACTTGCATTAATCTAACAATATAATACACTTTCAGATTGCACATATCATCAGCAGCAGTTATTTATATAGCGACACTAATTCCGCAGCACTGTACAGGGAACTCACTCACATCAGTCCCTGCTAAATTGGAGCTTACAGTCTAAATTCCTTAACATACACACACGCGCACATGCAGACAGACTAGGGTCAATTTTGATAGTAGCCAATTAACCTACTAGTATGTTTTTGGAGTGTAGGAGGAACAAAACCGGTGTACCCGGGAAAAGCCCATGCAAACATGGGAAGAACATACAATCTCCACACAAATAAGGCCATCGTCGGGAATCAAACTCATGATCCCAGTGCTGTGAGGCAAAAGTGATAATCACTAAGCCACAATGCTGCCCACATATTGCTATAGCTGCTTGTTGCAAACTAATTGAAAATTTTTGGGTTGAAAACTACTATGGGCCTGATTCAGAGTGCAATGTACATTGGGTTGCGTGCACATATTATTATTATTTTGCACTGCACATGCTCAGAAAGTTAATGCACACAACTGCAGCTATTCACTTGCAACTTTCTGGCACTTAAGTCTCTTTTTGCCTGACGAGGTGAGATGGAGAGGGAAGGGGTGTTCTAACATAGACAATGTACACTGAAGGTGTGTTTCAGCACTTGTGTAAGGATTCATATTGGGATATTGTCGCAGATATGGCAGAAAAAGAGGTGTTATTTGCACGTGGTCACGGGAAGGTCTAAGTAGCAGATGACAATGATGACGACTAACACCCTAACTAGCAAGCCGATTGTAATTAGAGGTTTACGAATGACTCAGACGCTTTCTGAAACTTTAGTAGTCGTTTAGCCATAGATTAGGATTTGCAGAGCATGTTATAGCAAGATAAAAATATAATTAATTATTGTATGCATTTGGGGAAGTTGTTCCTGCTGTATTAGCTAGGTTATCAAAGCTTACATGATAACTTGTGTTCGTAACATAAAATAAAAGGTTTTAGTACATGTTCGCAAGTTGGACGTTAATTGTCTGAGGGTGTATCTGTTGTCAAGCTGCTACTTATTTAGACCTGGATGCATTTTCCACTCTAATATGGCGTACAAATGATTACACTTCAGTGTGATTTTTCCAATTACAAGTTACGCTTACGCTTGTATACCACTCTGAATCAGGCCCAATGCATTAAGACTAAAGCATTTCTATTTTTAGAGATTTTTTTGGTCTAATCACTTGCAGAAAATTGTCCACACATACAGTAGAAAAATATAGGTTATACTGAGTTTCCAAAATGAAGTTAAAAGTGAATCTTATCAGTGGCGCACGCAGGGGAGGTTTCTGAGTCTCCAGAACCCCCCCCCCCTGCGCTTACTAAGTGGCCACCATAGCGGCACTGTCCTATACTGCAGCCGTGGCGCTGTCAAAGAAGCTTCTTTGACAGCGCCGCAGCTGCTATATAGGACAGCGGGCCGCTGACAAACCCCCCCCCCCCCCCGACAAACCCCCCCTCTGACAATCCTGCGTGCGCCCCTGCTTATTGTTAATGAAATAAGGAAAAATGTCAAGAGTAATTTTGTTAGTTTTGATAGAGGGTATAAAATAGGTATGGAATAAGTAAACCATCAAATGTATTATCATATCTTACTCTGAAAACATTTTCATATGCATTTCCTGTAGAAGAGATAACACATTGCCCATACAAAAAGAGTTATTACATTTGATAAGAAAGTTAAAAGAAAATGTATTATGCAATGCAATACGGAAGTAGATTAAAAAAAATATATTACACCACTGATTTAGAAATTTGTCATCATGAAACTTTGTAGATGCAATATTTGCACATGCTTTGTGTATGTGTTGCTAGTCTGTGGCATGCTAGAACAAAATCATAGAGCAGCTTGCTACTTTGCATATGTTTGTTAAACTGTGAATAATATTTTAATCACTGTGTTTCCTATTATTTCTCTTGTATAGTTTGCATGTTAAGACTCTCCAGTGTGCTGAAATTATTAGGTACAAAAACAATTACCCCCCACCCCCCCCCCATTTATCACCTCTGTGGGAATAAGTAAGAATCCAACATCTTAAACAAAGAGGCAAAAGTACTAGATTCCAAAACTTGAGAAAATTATGTTACAGACTGTCCCTGAATTATTAATTCCAAAGATACCTTGAAAGTCATTTATGAATCACACCTGAAAAAACATTCCACGGGTGGTGAGCACAGATCTGGAGCTTCTATGGGAAGGGGATAAAACTAAGTGCCTCTGTAGGCTACCAGACCCAAGTCAAAAAGAACTATAGCTCTTCCTGACCCCATGGATAATGGTACCAGGGTGAGCATAATAGATCATGTTGCATCTTTTGCTCATAGTTGCATCTGTCTCTGTGTGTATGTTAGGGAATTTAAACTGCAAGCTCCAATGATGTGAATGATGTGAATGAGTTCACTATACAGCGCTGTGGAATCAGTGGCGCTATATAAATAAATGATGATGATGATGATTGTTAAGGGAAATGTTTACATATTTTTTCCCATTTGAACATTGACAAAGCAAGGAAAGCAACCACACAAACTTCCTGCACTTTTATGAGCAGGTAAGAGATGATTTGGACCAACATACTGGATTAGGCCCCCTTCTAATCTCCTTTTGTAAAAAAAAACTAAGCATAAAAATAGGTTAAAGTAATCTAGGCTGGAGCTTAGATTGCTTAATGTATGATCTTGCTATGATATACGACCCTCTGCAGATCTACAGGTCTGTCAATTGAAAACAACCAAGAAAAAGGCATTTTTCACAAACCAATCCATTTTTACCAAACCACTGGTGGTTTTGTAGAAACTGCCTACGGCTTTGGGGTTTTCAAAACACCACACATCACCAGCATTTTGAATTTTCACCCTTCAAACCACTGAATAGAAAATTCTGTGTAGCAGCTTGATAACATCCCAAAAAAACGCTGCTTAGTCTATTTAGAAGCACCATAAAAGAATGTTCTTGCTTCCACCATTTTTAAATGTTAATTAATGACCAACATTAGTAATTAGTTAGCCGATGGGGATGCTAACCTCCTGATCTTGAAATTATATAATCAGGCTAGTACTATTCATATTATTCGAGATTGGCTCCATTCTACAAATCTATATACTGACACTCAGTTAGATAACTTCTTTATGGTTAACGTTGATTTCATTTCATTTCTACATTTACATAAAGCTGAATTATCTCAGGATATTCTAGATAATCCTGTTCTAATTACTACTTTGGTAACTTGGAAGGCAGTATGGAAAAAAATTAACTTAAATAGTTCTCAATCATTATTTTTTGCCATTCTTGAGGAACCCTGTCATCCATAATGGTAAAGTCTCTTCTCCTTTTCTTCTTGGAAACATTTGGGAATTTGCAATGTTCGATCTTTATTGAACTTATAAGAGTATAAACCCATGACGGTAACTCAGTGCAGATTTAAATATGTTATACCAATGACGCATTAGTTCACTATTTATCAAGCACTACATTATGTCTTTTCAATTGTGGCACAATTACCATTACGCGATTGGTCTAACGAACTGGATGATGTATTGTTACAGCCTTTGGTTGCTCGTGGGGCTGATTGCATTATCGAATTCTTCATGGATCATATGGGAGTGCCATCTGGTTTATCTGGAAGGCTTATGACATTCCCAGAACTTTCTATGGATTGTCTTCTTAAAACTTTATTTTACTACTATACTACAATTTCAGATAGTTCATATAGGGAGATGTTACTAAATATCTTTCACCGGGGTTATTTATCGCCTAAACATCGGTATGCCATGGGTTTATCCGAAAATTATATATGTCTTAAATGTGGATCTCCTGGGGCCTCTTTGGTGCATTGTATGTGGGAATGTCCTCAAAGTTTTCTTTTTTGGAGACAGGGTCATCAATATGTTCTGGAATATCTTTTAACTTACAACCCATTTACTCCGGACTGGGCGATACTTGGAGTGGTTGATTCTTGTTTAAAGATGTCTTTAAGGAGCAGGAAGTTACTTCTTATTATTTCAGCAGTATCTAGAAAGTGTATATTACACCAGTGGATCTTTGATCAGCCTCCTTCTCTTTATTTAAGATCAAATTATTGTTTGTGTTTAGGTTGGACTGGCTGGAGACATCATTATATAAAGAAATTAAATAATCAATGTTTTTCTTATTTGGGAAAATTTTATTATTAGTTTACCAAGAAGTAATTAGTTAGCAAAGCAGTAGCTTTAGCATCATTAATCATATTGTGACTGGAGTTGGGTTACATCTTAAATAATGGGAAACTATGTAAGTTCATGCATCTAGGACTCTACCTATGTATAAAGTGGATTTCAAAACACAAATCAGATTTAGGAATACTACTAGATAATGGACAAAGTAGAGATGAGCAAAATTGCTACAAAATGCTGCATATGTTGATTTTCTTGGCTGTTTCGCAGAGGTGCAAAGTTCCAATGATGAAATATTCAAGTTCAATTTTTGCTTTGATGTTCCATGAAATGAAGTTCTACACTATATTTGTAAATTTGCATTTTGAGGAATGAATAGAGCTGGGACAGTAACATTTCATTCCATTGGCTGGTGGCGTGCTTGCAGTAGTACTAGGAACACTTTAAGCAAAATTCCACTAGCTAAAGTGTAAAATTTTGCAGCCAAATGTGGATTCGTTTTGAAAACTTGACACATCTATAGGATAAAGGGGTTAAAAATGTCACTGGTTGAGGGCAGGGCCTGAATGGAGACTAGAACAGTCATGCTCCTGGAGCTATTTATTGACACCCACTGCGTTCTGCCCTTCAAAGCCTATTTCTTTTCAATACAACTCCCAAATGTATCTATTTAGGTGCCAGTGCTTGCACTGATGCTGTGTGAGAGGACAACTTGATACCCCACGACATATTCCACCTGTGACCTACTTCCCATCATCCAAGCCAGGCCTGGCGCTCTGGTTACCTAATCATATTTTAACAGACACATTTGACTATTCATGTGAGCAAGACTCCTGTTCTCTCCCCTAATACCTGCAGTGAGCCGTGGATCCCTTCTTTCATGCCCTATGCTGCCAAACATTTTGTGCACAGCAAATTCTTCTAAGCTTCTAGTTGCTGGTCTAATCATTTCCCTCTGACATAACCAATGATGCCAAAGGGAAAAAACACCACACTAATGGTCTCCCTTATTATTTTGCTGAGAAGTCTCTTTCAGAACCTCACCTAACAAGACACCTCTCAGCTTAAAGCCCCGAGGATACCAATTTTGAAGTAGAAGACTATATTCCCATTACTAGGATGGACTTCCTTTCACTGATATCTGGAAGAGTTATGTGAATTCATCCATGGAGATGTGCAAGGCATCCTCCATACTTTTAAAAATGATGTTGCAGCACTTGCAAACCATACTAATTAAGTGGAGAGAAGAGTTAAGGATATAGTTACCTACCAGGACTCTGCAGAGGAGAACCTATCTCAGATTAAACTATAACTGCAGGCCATTTAGGAATGTCAGTAGGACATAGATAACTGAGTCCACAGGACTAGCCTTTGCATCAAAGGCATTCCTAAAACCGTCCACTTACAGGGCCATCTTTTCCATTGGGCACGATGGGCAGGTGCCCGGGGGCCCCACGGGCAAGGGGGCCCCCATATGCAGGGCTCTTAATTAGAATAAATAATCCTGCAAAAGAAAAAACCTGCAAAAAAAACCTTCAAGGGTCACTGAGCAAGTACATCTTTCTATTTCTATCTCTATATATCTATATCTCTATCTGTAACCATCTATATCTATCTATATATATATATATATATATATATATATATATATATATATAGATATATATATAGATATCTATATATGTAGGGGCCCCGGTGCACTGCTTTGACCGGGGCCCATAATGTTGTTAAGATGGCCCTGTCCACTTAGACTCTTATCTTAAAAAGCTCTTTGCTCAAATGGCTTCAGAATTTCCAGAATAGTATCTTCTACTCTACAGGGCACATAGAGCACTTAGGCTGAGATCTGCAGACTAGTCCCTCCCATGAGATGTCATATTGATGTCATATGGTACCTACACTACTTTACTTCTAAGGAGATTGAACTGAGGGACGAATCAAGGAAACTTCAAAAACTCTAATATGAAGATTACACTCTACATTTCTTTCTGGATATTTCCCTTAGGTCGCAGGATAAAAGATGTAATCTTTGACCAGTGACCTCAGTCCTAAGGGATGCTATTATTCAGTGACATTGGGGATTCCCCTTTCAGCAGATTATATGGCATCAAGATCATCACCTATCAGCAATATCCCTGCCTGCAGCTCAGGCCTTACTCAAACAAGTTCCTTCAAGCAACATCCACATGTCCCTTGACCTGCTATTAAATGCATCCATATTGGTTCTAACTTTCTCTACTGACTTGTTTTTTCTAATTTCTACTTACCAGGATGAGGAACTCGTTCTACTCAAAGTAGCCTTATACCAACTCTACAATGATCACATATTGCCCAGGACCTACTAGAATTATGCAGCCAATCTCTCCACCTAGCTCTTAAACCCTCCCCCCAGGTCTACCTGGAGGATCAATGAGTCTACTCACACCACACATCTCCAGAAAATTATTATTATTATTATTATTATTATTATTATTATTATTATTAATAACTTCAAAATTAACAGTACTCTTAAAATTTCCCCGGTGACGCTTTGGGTTGTCCACAAGGCTGTCCTGTGAGGACATCTAATCTCCATGGCCTTGAGCAAAAAAAATATGGCTAAAATAACCACTTATCCCAACAACCATGTTCCAATCCTCTAATCTTCATGCCAAAATCTCATCCGGCAATCTCTTCGGTGTTACGGTCTTGGGAAGCTCCCTAATTTATGAACCTCATAGGATTTAATCAGAGTATAAAATAACTATAATAACTTATACAATCTCCCTCTACCCCATGCCCCTTCAGCTAGGAACTCCCAAATATCCAAAATTTGATCAACAATTTCATAAAAGAGGCAAATCTCCCAAAACTCTCCCCTCAAACTACATCGCACCTTAATGAAGAGACCTCATCTGAATAAATTGCCCAGACTATACAAATGCAGAAATCAGAACGGCCCAGGGAGTTCTCAGCAAACTATGACAAAAAGGTTGCTATCATTCTTGTCCCCAACCTCCATACCCTTTTCAACTCTATCCTGGTCTTGTGAGTCTCTAGAAGCCACAGATCATTTTGTGGCTAGGCAGGATCATTGCACTATAGATTAATATCATCCCTACACTCCTTTACCCCTTTCATGGACTTTTGATTAAATTTCTCTTTTCAGTATTTTCTATTCTCCAAAAATGTTTCTCCAGGTGCATATGGAATAACTGTCCAGATTCTGTCTACCTACAGTTAAGAAGCCCATGCTTCTCAGAGGTAGCGCCTTCCAGGATGTTAGACTATTATTGGGCAGCAGATGTCAGATCGCAGTCTCATTTATTCCTCCTGCCACTCTGTCCTTGTCCTTGGACTTAGAAACTAAGGGCCTGAATCATTAAGAAAAGTTAAGTAAAAAATTGAGTAAATTTTTTTTATGTAGCACAAATACTTGATAGCTTATTTGTACACTGAAATTAAAGATGATCTAGGACATGCCCTACTGCAAATATAAATCTGCCATTACATTTTAAATTTACCTCCCCCTCCAATGCAACATGGTTTTGCCTTACTTACTTACTTTTGCTTAACTTTCCTTAATGAATCATGCACTAAATATCTAAAACATTGTTGTATTTTTGGCATACCTTAACAAACTAGATTCAACCTTGTAAAACTTACACTTTTCCACCATGTTATGGGACATGTCTAAATTCTGCCACACTTCATAAACAGGCATTCTGCACTAGGGTGACTGATAGGGAGCTGGGACAGTCAGGGCAAAGGCCAGGTCCGATAAGCATGGGCTGGCTATGACTCTGTGCATCTACTCCCCATACCAGTCAGCAAGAAATGTAAAAAAAATAAACATATGAAGGATGTGTGGAAAAAAGATCAATGGCACAATAGGGAAGTGCCCCAGAGCCTTAGCCCCCCTATTGCACTGTGCCACTGGCAGGCACCACATCAATCCATATTATAATCTGTCAATGTAGGGTATGCTTCAGAATTGACCTCTGGAGCATATTTAATAGAGATGGGCACATTGATTCAGCCAATTTTTTAATTTAGTCTAATTAATTAATTAGTTAATGATTCAGCCCCTATTCAACAAATATTCACTAAATAATTAAAAGCATCTGGAGTATCAGATCAACAACAACCCATGGATCATAAAGAAATCAATATTCAAACAAATATCACGTCTATATCTTCTTAAAATCAGCTCAGAGTCATTCTTCCTGCATTGTACTAAGGGCAAATGTTTGTGGATACTATCTGTGACTGTGACCATTTGTAATACAGACTACTATAGACTTGTTTTATAATTGTGTTTGCTACATAACTATGTAACATTGCAAAATGATCACATGTACAAATTGGCACTCAGCCCAATATTATACTGTACAAAGTCTGTATAGAGATGTACCTTAATACACTTCCTTGTATAAAGGTGGCTGTTAACCATCAAGATGCTGGGTAGTAAGTCTAGACAAATGTCTAGGGAAATAAGGAAGTAAGAGGCCGCATAATAGTGTTCTAATTAGGAGGTGAGGCCTAATTCATATAGGTGATAACTATTATGCATAACGGATGTAAATGTCAGTGCGGCAATTCTGTGTCTCAATCCCAAAAATTTAATTCCTGTGTCTTGAAGGGCTCTGTGCAGAAGTGCCAGATAAGACAAAAAGGGATAACCAGAGAAAGTGTAGTATTTTCTTAACAAAATCAATATATGTGAGTTTAACATATCCGATAGGAGTGCTTAAGCGTACAAAAAAAAAGGAATAAGAGCTTTTCTGCACTAGTCCTTGGTACTGCTGTGTATCTTGATTATTCTAAATGCCTCCAAAAGGAAGAGATGAAAGACCATATGGTGTAGTATTTTTTGCAGCAAAGCTTTTTAATCTCATAAACATAAAGTATTACACTCATAAACATAGATTAAAGTGCACTTATCTGGAATTATGGAATATCAATCCCAATGTAGTTGGTGTGGGGAATTCAGCTGTTATCCCCTGTGCCAGATCCAAAGGTACAGCTTCTAAGGTCAGTTTTCAAAAAGTACAAAATAGTCTCACAAATTTAGTTTATAATATACTCAGCTTAATAATTTCTGCCTCAACATGTTTCATCTCAACTAAGGCCTTATCAGGAGGAAATTTTAGTCCAGAGCAAAATTCTCTGTATAAATAATTGAGGGGGCCATTTTGCTCATGGACAATGGGTAACTGTGTCCATTGTGCATGCACAAACACGGATTGTATAGGGAGAGAGTTAAAATTATAATACAAGTGGACTACCAGCACTGTAGAACTTGCTGTTATGGGACTACCAGTGGCCATATAATATATATATATATATATATATATATATATACAATAAATGATTAATAACACCAAACCATCATAGATCCACGTATGATCAAATTGTTATAAAAACTTAGTCATATAAACTAATTAAGAAAAAAAGACCAGGTAAGTAATACAAGCATATAAAATATGTAATAAAACAATAAAATTTTTGTTCATTTAAAGAAAAGGTGCAATTTCGTAACCCTCATTTAATCATTGTGGAGAAAGGGTATTGAGTTCATAAAGCCAGATCATCTCTCTTTGATAAAGCTTTTTCTGTATGTCTGGACCCCTGGAACCTAGTTTAACTTGTTCAATTTCTTTAAAATTGATGTGCTGTGGATCCAAATTATGTTTTTAAATAACATTTTTAGACCCTGAATGGCTCTTGATTTTATTTTTAATGTTTCTAATATGTTCTTGTATCTGGAATTTCAGTGGTCATTTAGTTTTACTCATGTATTTAAATCCACAAGTATCATCAACATCTATATATAGCGCAACCATTTCTGCAAAGCTGTACGGAGAATATTTGTCACTCACCTCAGTCCATGCCCTATTAATACTTACAGTCTAAATTGCCTAATACACATACACACACACACACACACACACACACACACACACACACACACTAGGGCCAATTTTGATGGCAGCCAATTAATATACTAGTATGTTTTTGGACTGTGGAAGGAAACCAGAGCACCCACACAAACACGGGGAGAACATACAAACTCCATACAGATAAGAACTTGAACTCATGACCCCAGCACTGTGAAGCAGAAGTGCTAACCACCAAGTCACCGTCCTGCGAGAGTATAACTACATACTAATAGGTATATAACTGGTGACGTGAGACAATTCATTACCTATTTAATTCCAATAAACTTTCTACTGTTGTTGAAGTTGTAAAAACCTTTTTATCCAGATTAGCATATTTGCAAATATTACATTGATTGCATTTAATAAAGCCTTTATAGTCTGAAAGGTATTGCTTGTATTCTTTTCTTCACTAAGCATGTGTCACGACTTAGTGTTGCGTACCTGCTTTCGTTGGCACTACTCGAAGGAAGGTGCGGAGTCTAATGTTCCCCTGGTGTTCACCAGGGACCCCCGCAAGGAGGTATGGACTCCGCTGCAGGAGACACGCAGGTCTCGGTCCTTCCTCGAGTCGGATAGCGAAGCACGAGAGAAGAGTAGTCAGACAAGCCGGGTTGGTAACTGTGCTGGCAATGAAGGTACACAAGGAGTATGCGAAAGGAAGGTGAGACAAGCCGGGTCGGTAGCGTTCTGGAAACGCGGTACAGATGGAGATCCAAAAGGGGTAGTCAAAGGCAGTCCGGGTCACAAGGGTCACAGGCAGGCAGGCAAATATCAGAAGACTGGCAAATATACTAGAACACTAGGAAATGCTGGAGGCAGGTAGGGACCTGATGCTCTGGCACTGGTATGGGGGCCAGGAGTGGTTTAAGTAGTCCTGTGGCCCAATTAGCGGCAGGGATATCAGGGCATAGCGTCCCGTTGCCTAGCAACGGGGACGCACAAGTGTGTGCAGTGGCCGGGCGGCCGGAAGTGTAAGCAACCAGACGCGCTGGAAGAGGGCACAGGCGGCCGTCCCAGGGAGATCGTGGGACGGCGCCTGACAGTATGCTCTCCTCCTCCTCCCCCCCTCTGTTGGAAAAATCTTTTGAGCAGCAGGGGGCATGAAGATCTGGTTTGTCCACCAAAGATTTCTCTTCTAGACCATTTGGTCTAGAACTTTCACCTTCCAATGAACAAAGAATTGCTGCCGGCCATAGCAGATACGGGAATCCAGGATTCAGCTGGTCTCAAACTTTGTTCCCAATGAAGTTTGAACCGGAAGGGGGTCGAGATGAAGGATCAAAAAATTTGTTGAGCACCAGCTGTCGAAGTAAGGACACATGGAAGGTGTTGTGGCATCGTAATGAAGCTGGTAGCTTTAGTCTGACACAGACAGGGTTGATGACCTGTGTGATGGTATAGAGACCGATGAAACGTGGGGCCATCTTCATAGACGGTACTTTTAGTTTCAAGTCTTTAGTAGACAGCCATACTTGGTCCCCTACTTTCAATAGAGGAGTAGGTCTATGGTGTTGGTCCGCAAAAATCTTGTGGTGCTGTGTTACTTTCTGCAGGGCCATCTTGGTTTTGGTCCAGATAAGGGAGAATTCTCAATAGAAGGTGTCCACCGATGGAACTGAGGAGGAGGAACTTAGGAAAGGATCTGGTATAGTAGGATGCACCCCGGTCACAATAAAAAATGGGGAGAACCCGGTGGATTCATGGACGTGCAGTTTGTGCGAAAACTCTGCCCAGGGAAGAAATTGTGACCATCTGCTCTGATTGTCAGCAGTAAAGCAGCGAAGAAAGGTCTCCAAGTCTTGGTTGACCCGTTCGGTCTGGCCATTGGTCTGGAGGTGATACCCTAAAGAGAACTTTCATTCCATACCCAGTTTTTTACAGAAGGACCTCCAGAATCGGGAGGTAAACTGGACCCCTCGATTGGAGATGATCTCTTTCGGGCAACCATGTAATCTGAAGATTTCTTTAATAAACATGTTGGCTAAGCGACTGGTCAAAGGTAGACCTGAGAGGGGAATGAAGTGCACCATCTTGGAAAACCGGTCGATGACAACCCAGATGGTATTGAATCCAGAACTGCAAGGGAGATCAGTAATTAAGTCCATCGCTATACTTTCCCAAGGGGCGTTGGGTGTAGGCAGGGGGCGAAGCAACCCAGCAGGGACTTTCCTGGATGTTTTGTGTTGGGCACAGATGGTGCAAGCTGCAATAAAATCACGTACGTATGATGGGCCACCAAAAATGACGACAGAGTAGAGATGTGGTCTTTATTACTCCAGCGAGACCCGTGATGTGGGAGGAAAGAGCCCACCGTTTTGTCTTGAGTCGCAGGTGTGGTTCCACAAACGATCGCCCTGTAGGAGGAGCAGATGTCTCCGTATTAGTGAACGCCACAATATTAGAGCGGTCGATGATGCATTGAGGAACCAATGGATTTAGGTGGTCAGAATCATCAAAGGAATGATATAAAGCGTCTGCTCGCCCGCTTTTAGCACCTGGACAGAATGTAAGAGTCATATTGAAGCAAGCAAAGAAGGACGCCCAGCGGGCTTGCCGAGGATTTAAACAGCGGGCTTCACGAATGAATATGAAATTCCAATGGTCCGTAAATATGGTAACAGGGTATAAGGCGCCCTTCAGTAAATGACGGCATTCTTCAAGTGCAGCTTTAATAGCGAGGAGTTCTTTGTCTCCGATTCAATAGTTGATCTCACTAGGGAGGAACTGTCTGGAGAAGAACCCGCATGGAGAATGAGTACCTGATGACGTCTCTTGGAATAACACGGCCCCAATGTCCACCGAAGAAGCATCCACTTCCACAAAGAAAGGTCGTTCCTGGTCCGGCTGGGAGAGAACAGAGGCCGAGGAAAATGCTTTCTTTAGGGTAGCAAATGCAGAGATAGCTTCTGGAGACCAGATCTTAGGGTTGGCAGATTTCCTAGTTGGCGCTGTAATAGGAGCGATAATGGAGGACAAATCTTGAATGAACTGCCGATAATAGTTAGCAAAGCAGATGAATCTCTGAATGGCAATGAAGGTACACAAGGAGTATCCGAATGGAAGGTGAGACAAGCAGGGTCGGTAGCGTTCTGGAAGCGCGGTACAGAGGGAGATCCAAAAGGGGTAGTTAAAGGTAGTCCGGGTCACAAGGGTCACAGGCAGGCAGGCAAATATCAGAAAACAGGCAAAGATACTGGAACACTAGAAAATGCTGGAGGCAGGTAGGGACCTGATAATCTGGCACTGGTATGAAGGCCAGGAGGGGTTAAAGTAGTCCTGTGGCCCAATGAGGAGCAGTGCCGCAGCGCTGTCATAATTAGCAGAAGGGATATCAGGGCATAGCGTCCCGTTGCCTAGCAACGGGGACGCGCAAGTGTGTGCAGTGGCCGGGCGGCCGGAAGTGACGCGTCTGATTGCTAAGCAACCAGATGCGCTGGAAGAGGGCACAGGCGGCCGTCCCAGGGAGATCGTGGGACGGCGCCTGACAGCATGCTGTGGGCCAGAGTATCTTTAAATATCTGTTCTCCCTAAATATAATAACGGTTTTATCTGCAAGGATGTTAGTCAGAACTGGATCCATTTTAACGCTGCTCCAGGATTTGGCTATTGTGGACCCAATTCTGTTTTCACCACTATTTTTATTGTGTGATGAATGAGTTAGTATTGCATTTCTTCTCTTTATTAGTGTAACACAACTGGTCGGTTCTATTGCCCCTGTTAATAGGCTATATGGATATTACTTATTTCTGAACCGGCTTGCATAGATGGATATTTCTTCTTTGCAATGGGTCTCTTCACTACAATTTCTTTTTATCCCAAAAAATTGGGAAAAGGGATATTAGTCTTCCATCTTTTTACATGTCAACTCTCAAAGTGGAAGTAGTTGTTTGTGTTCACAGCCTTAATATAATTCTTAGTGGTGACTATTTTACCTGTTTCCATAAATAATAAATCAAGATAGTTTATTTGTGTTGGATCATTTTTGGCTGTAAATTTCAAATTAAAGTCATTAAAATCAATGTATCTAAGAAAAGACTTCAGAGATTCTACATCGCTATTCCAAACCAGTATAATGTCATCTACATACCTTTTGTAAATTATTATATGATCAGAATATCGATTGGAGTCCAGACATACTGCAAAAATCATATCCATAATTGTCCCACATGCCTGTAGGTAAAATGATCTAAGAATTTAAAATAATTATTTGTCAAGATGAATAATATGAGTTCACAGATGAAATCTTTTTCTGCCTTAGTAAGAGTGAGATCTGGATCCTGAATTGCCTGCAGGCTTCAATATATTTTTGTGTTCAATTGATGTGTATAAGGACTGTACATCAATGATGACACAAGTATAACTAGAATCCCATTCAAAGTTTTGAAAAAGTCGTAGCACATTGGTGACGTCCTTTAAGTAAGATACCAAGTCTACAACATATTTACTTAAGAAAATATCAACAATCGGCCTGCCTGGAGGGTTAATAAGAGTTTTAATAAGAGTCTTATGGATTTGCGGTAAAAAATAAAAATGGGTATAATTGAATTTGTGATCATCACATATTGGTATTTATCTTTAGTTATAATATTTTTATGTAGTCTTTTTGCCAAGGAGATACATACACACTAGTAAGATGTCTGATAAGTGGTTTGCTGTGCAACTTGATAATTCTAAATGGAGGCATGAAATGACCAAGATGAACAGCAGTAACAAGGACTAATGCAGATAAGCTCTTATTCCTGTTTTATCTGGTACGCTTAAGTACTACTATCAGGTGTGTTATACTCACATATATTGATTTTGTTAAGAAAATACTACAATTTCTCTGATTATTCCTTTTTGCCTTTTCTGGCACTTCTGCACCGAGCCCTTCAAGATGCTGAAATGAATCTTTTGGAACCAACATACAGATGTGCCTAACTGACATTCACATCTGGTACACATAATAGTTATCACCTATATGAATTAGGCTTCGCCTCCTAAATCAAACATCATTAGGTGCCCGCGTCTTCCTTCTTTATTTCCCTGGTACTATAGCATTTCCTGCCTGATTTATCACTTTATTTTTTACACATTTTGTATCCTCACTATAGGACACTGACGGATGCCACACACAACGATTTTATGTGCTTGATGCAAATGCCATTATTGTGATTTCAACAAAACATAAACCAGAGCAAAACATATTATTTTCAGGTCAATGTTATTGTTAAGAACACGCTCCCAGCTGCCGTGACTTTGGGTTGTTCGCTGTATGAGGTCACACACGATTTCAGCCCGCAGTCTCTCTCTACCTATCACACAGGTTCTAGACCTACGGAATCACCCCCAAACACAGCGCTCTTACACCCCCAGACACTTCAGGTTTACCACCACCTATTGAATAAGGGCAATAGGACCCCAATACACTGTCCCACACTGGCACACAGGCTTCTAGCTATTCACAGACTAGCAAGACCCACACCAGCACACAAAGGGTTACCTCTTCACACCTCCAGTCTGTTACACAAATGTAAATGTACACACACAGAGCTTGTTAATAAAATGTATCAACAAATCGCACACTGGCATTCCAAGGGTTAACTTGGTTGAGCAATCTCTTCTAAAAGGCTAATGGATTCGTTAGAGTATCAAGGACGCAACTTATTAAATTATAGATTCAATATACAAAAATGCAGGGCACTCAGATATAAAGAAAAATAATGAATAAACAATTAATAGATTGATATAACAAGCAAAACAGTTTAAAATAAAAGGGGTTACATTCAGAATAGCACTTACTTGAGTTACATAATCTGTGCCATGGGGAATTTGACTAGGAAGATGGACAGCTTATCAATGTGGCTTGATTTCCCCAAAAATTCTGATCCTTGCCCCTTCCCAACACAGGTTTTTTAAGCAAAATGAAATGGGATGGTCTTCACAGGGGTAGTGTTTAATGCTAATAGGGGCAGGGATGTCCCCTGGGTGTCACTATTCTTTGCTCACAATAGTCTTGACCTGTGATGAAATTCTTCACAGATATATCCCAGAGAAATAACTCCCCTTCAATAAACCAGTCATAATCTCCCGCACATTTAAATACCAAACATGATGGAATTATGACAATGTGACATACCTTTTCCAAAAATATGTGATTTTTAGCTGTTCACGGATACCACCCGTACCTGTCATTCACAACCCTGGTGTGATTTCTGCTCCTCAGTATGGAGTGACACACAGATTTCCTAAAAAATGAGCTATGACAACATTTTCCTTTCAAGGTCATATTTCTATATACCTGTATAGGCTTTCACATGCTGCCTTCAAGGCTCTCCACCTGTGATCGGCCCCACAAAGTCTATTCAAGTGTCCAAAAATCCCTCCCAGGCCAGTCTGTCTCACAGTAGGAGCCATTTGGAGCCATTTGAAGCTGTCACAGATGACACACTTATTTTTTCACACTGGAATGTGCAAAGCCAGCAAAAAGATTTACAGCAGACTCTCTGTCTTTAAATTTTACACTTTAACTAAACTTATCAATAGATTCATTTGATACAACATATTTACACTGCAGTTATTATTTATCCCTTATAAATAACTGCAAGCTCTCTATGTTCACGACAGTTATTAAAACCATGTATTACCTAGGCGTAGAAATACACAGACAATCTGTTACAATCTCATAAAATGTATTTTTACAACACTGACACTGGCACAAAACACAGCTTTGCTTAGAACTTCTCATTAGTACCATTACATACATGGGTGTGCAGTATAAAATAAATGTGAAAGCAATCAACGTATTTTGTACAACATGACACAAACTAAATTTCTGCTGTCTTAGAACCTTATTCATTAAGGAACTTAGGCAAGAATTTGAGTAAGTTTTCTTACTTAAGTTTTCTGGACAAAACCATTTTACAATGCAAGGGGTGCACATTAGTTTATTATTTTGCACATAAGGAAAATACTGCTATTTTTTCATGCAGCACACAAATACTTGATAGCTTTTTTTTTTTGTACACTGAATTTTAAAGTTTATGTAGGAAAAAGAAGCCAATATTTTCCTTATTTGCAAAATAATAAACTAATATGTACCCCTTGCTTTGTAACATGGTTTTGTACAGGGGGAAACTAAGTAAAAAAAATGAGTACTTTCCTTAATGAACCAGGCCCTTAGTCACTAGACAGTCTGTCCATCACTCTAATCAAAGCTATTTTTTAATTATGCAACCATAGTATACAATTTAATTGTATACTAATTGACTATCAGTTTCCTTAGATCGTATATTGCATTGAATGAAGAAAAGCAAAGTAGCCAAAATAACAATGCCATAATGACAAGATTCCTTTGCCAAAGTGGTGCTTTTATAGATATGAGTCAAACATATCTAGTTGTGCACTGGCTACGCATATCCTTTATCAAATTGTGACAGAGAGTTTCCTCTATTTAGTCACACCTTTGTGAACTTTGAGGCCAATTTGTAAAGATCCTAGAAGTGGTGAAAACAAACTACAACTGAAATTATAATTAACTACCAGTGACTATTATGCGCTAGTGACTATTTGAAGCAGTTGGGAATTTGAGGTTCATGAGATACTGTAATACGATAGTCATTCTTATATCCTCAAAAGTAGTAATAAGTGTCAGTTCTGAATGAAGTTTTTTTTCAAAGGATTACCATTGTACTTTTTTGTACTGGCTACCTATAGCTTTTGACAAAATAATTAGTAAAATATGTATTAGACACTTAACTATCATCAGCCTACTATGAGCTGTAGTTGCCTTATTTTCATTAATACTTATCCAATTACTTATAGTTAGAAAAAATTGGCCATAGGCTTACCCTCCCTGCCAGTTATAGCATCCTTTGTCTTGCAATTGCTGTGCCTGCTCTGATTTTTTATTCTGCTGTTTGATCACCTGTTACCTGAACTTTTGGCTTGTTATCTAGACCATTCTTGTTTGCTCGCCTGCCCATGACCCTTTGACTCTTGACTGGACTACACTTGTTCGCTGCCAGACTCTGACCCTCTGGCCGAATTAATATGCTCCCCATCTGCACCTGACCTTTTGACCGCTGGCCTGGCTATGGGAGTTTAGGTGCTATGGCAGTTACCAAAATAACAGTTTTGTCTTTGAGTGTGACTGGTAGTAGTGTTCTTTCATACTCCTCTGTCGTCCCATGTACGCAAAGAACCTTCACCTTGGGCAACCGAGAAGTTATGGTTTCGGATAAGGCAGAGCTGGAAACCAATGAAAGTTCACTCCCTGAGTCAACCAAGGCCAGGACAAGGTTTTGGTTGATTATCACTGTCACCCGGAACAAAACAAGGACTTCCTGACGTGGAAAACATGGTAAAACAGAACATTCCATGGGTTCTGGTAGTTTAGGACACTCTGCCTTAAAGTGGGCTGGCTCACCACATTCAAAGCACTTCAGATTAGACACCTTTGTCACTGGCCCTCTGTTCATAGCAGTTTTGCCATTGGGCCCTGTAGCAAGGATTGTCAAATCTGGCTTTTGGTGTGGCATCGGCTTTGGCACGAATGCAGGTTCTTTAGTCATTTGCTGTAGCGCACAAAACCTCTCTACCACTATGGCAAACTCTTCATAATTTTGTGGGTCTGATTGCAGCACCCACCTTTGCAAATCACGGTTCAGCCACCGGATGCAGTGATCTATCGCCAGAACTTCAATAATCCGAGAAGGCGAATTCTCCTCAGGCTGCAGCCATTTCTTTAAAACTTTAGAAAGCTCAGCCAATTGCGCTCTGACCGGCTTATCTTTATCACAGCACTATTGGTGATAGCGCTGGGCTCGGCCTGGCCCGGAAACCCCAATGCGAGCCAATATCTCAGACTTTAGACACAAATAATCAGAGGCCCGGTCCTCATCTAGATCCATATAAGCTCGCTGAGCTTCACCAGTCAGATATGGTGCCAGCCTATCAGCCCAATCTTTAGGGAGCCATTTTGCCTGTTTAACAAGTCTCTCAAAAGACACCAGGGGATAAATGTATTAATCTCCGGATTCTTGAACTCCCGCGAGTTCAGCTTCTTCAGCGCTTAAATTTTAAGCGGCACTGCCTTGTTTTCCACCTGTGCCTCGGCAACTCGTAGGATCTGAGCTTGCTGCTCTTGCTGCGCAGCGACCACATTCCCAAGGGTTCTCAGCACCTCCTCCATGTTGATGTCTGTGTGGGTTGGGTAGCGGAAACTTGCTTCCCTAGCTTGATGGGCAGGTGACACACCCACCTTCCCTTTAAGAGGAAACTCCCATCAATGGTTCTGTTTGCACTAACAGACACATCCTGTCTGTTTGCTGTGAGGAAGGAGCTTTCAAACCATGTGAGTTAACCAAACTTTAAAGTATTGTTTGTCACACATAAGTCTGTGCCTGGTTTATCATCCATCAAGGTGCATAACTGCACCAATGTTTTTTTCTGCTTGCACGCTTTCTCTGCATATTGTCAGTTAAATGCCTCCCTTTGTTACAATATATATATATGTATATATATATACATAGACATACATATACTTATATATGTTTACATATATATATTTATATATATATATATATATATATATATACACGTTACATAAATGTAAGTATATATATATTTATATATATACACGTTACATAAATGTAAGTATATATATATTTATACAAAACAGAAAGAAAGTTGTCAGCGCTTATCCTTTAAACTGCATATCTGTGTGTGTCTAGCAAAATGAAAACATGAGGTATTAGTTCATATTTTGATCAAAAGACTTAAGCCTGCATCCCACGTCAAGGGTACCTCATTATATGCAGGTCCTACACTGACCTATGTGCTTTAAACACTATTAAAATGCAGTTAAAATCAGATGCACTCACCTCCCAGGTATAGGGGTTTACATCTAACAAAGACTGGCTTGTGAGTCACACCCAAATGTGCCTTATATAGGCTTGATGGACAGCTGCTATGACAAAAAGGCAATATTTTGAAACAAAACCAGAGAAAAATAAGCCCGCGCTCGGTATATCCCACATTATATATGGTACCAGCTGCTTGGCAACAAGCCCGCGCTCGGTATATCCCATATTGTATGTGGTACCAGCTGCGTGGCAATATAAATGCCCATATATGTATACAAAACAGAAAGAAAGTTATCAGCACTTATCCTTTAAACTGCATATCTGTGTGTGTCTAGCAAAATGAAAACATGAGGTATTAGTTCATATTTTGATCAAAAGACTTAAGCCTGCATCCCACGTCAAGGGTACCTCATTATATGCAGGTCCTACACTGACCTATATGCTTTTAACACTATTAAAATGCAGTTAAAATCAGATGCACTCACCTTCCAGGTATAAGGGTTTACATCTAACAAAGGCTGGCTTGTGAGTCACACCCAAATGTGCCTTATATAGGCTTGATGGACAGCTGCTATGACAAAAAGGCAATATTTTGAAACAAAACCAGAGAAAAATAAGCCCGCGCTCGGTATATCCCACATTATATATGGTACCAGCTGCTTGGCAACAAGCCCGCGCTCGGTATATCCCATATTGTATGTGGTACCAGCTGCGTGGCAATATAAATGCCCATATATGTATACAAAACAGAAAGAAAGTTGTCAGCGCTTATCCTTTAAACTGCATATCTGTGTGTGTCTAGCAAAATGAAAACATGAGGTATTAGTTCATATTTTGATCAAAAGACTTAAGCCTGCATCCCACGTCAGTTTAAAGGATAAGCGCTGACAACTTTCTTTCTGTTTTGTATACATATATGGGCATTTATATTGCCACGCAGCTGGTACCACATACAATATGGGATATACCGAGCGCGGGCTTGTTGCCAAGCAGCTGGTACCATATATAATGTGGGATATACCGAGCGCGGGCTTATTTTTCTCTGATATATATACTTATATATATATTGTATTATATTACATTGTTGGTATATGTATGTTGGTAAAATGGATGATGGTGAGCATATGTAAGACCTCAGTATATTATTGGAAACAATGTGCATGTGTATAGCTAGCAGTACAATAAGTGGATAATGTGACTGTAACTGGTTAAATTGTAACATTTTATTCACACATGTAAAGGGAAAAGGGAGCACTGTTATTTATAATAAATGGACTAGAGACCATACCGGCAGCTGGTGGCGAACTGAGACTTTATGGGCCTCCTAGAGGAAGCCAGGTGACACGTCGGGAGAGAAATTAATGTTGAAGTATTCAGTTATAGCCGCTTTGGCTCCTGAAATATCTTGAAGTCTAAGAGAAGGGTATCATCGAGGCACTAAGAGGCAGGGACATGGGATTGGGGCAGTTAAATTTAAAGAGAAAGATGTACCTGCATGGTCTGTCCATGAGAAAATGGAGATGGTAGTGGCAGAAACAAGTTGCATCAGGAAGCAGAAATAAAAAGCATATATCAATTCAGGAGTGGGTGCAGTGTGTAGCAGAATAATAGGTGAAGTCTCTACCCAGGGCTTATTTTGGAAGCCAGACATCATAGAAATTAAATAGATTAAGATATGAGGCCAATGACTGAGCATCCCTAGCAAAGGAGTAAGTAGAACGGTAGGGGGGGGGGGTAAAGGTGCTATGTTAATTATAGGGTCTAATACCACATTAAAATCATCACTGATAATACGATGGACTTGAGTAACTAGCTCAATGGGGTGTATTCAATTGTCAGCGGAAACGCCGAAAATCTCGCGCTTGTCGCACTATTACCGTTACTACTACGGTAATAGTGCGCGTAAAAACCGTTAATACGGTAATTTTCTCGCTGGATTTAAGCTCGCGGTTCCCTGAGCCGCGAGCTGAAATCCAGCTAACTATTACCATATTAACGGTAATAGTTATTCCGCAGCACGGAAACTAAACAATTGAATACGCCCCAATATTTCAAAAAACCCTGGTAAAAAAGGATTTTTTTCCAGGATTGGCGGCATAATGGGAGACCAGTGTGTATGTTTCTGTGGGAATAAAGTCATTGTATCTTGATGTAGAGCAAAACAAGAAAGTCAGAGAGGAGGAAACATACATATGAAGAAAGAGCATCTGGGCCCTCATGAACTGGAGGTGTTCCTTGGGGAGCAAGGGCCTACCCACTGCCAATCTGGGGATGAGGCTCTGACAAATTGGAGAGGGGGAGAGCCAGAGGCAATCTGGGAGGAGGAGTCAAGGAGAATTTCAGGCTTTGAATGGAGAACTTGGCCCTGTTCCAAGCTTTTAGCTTGCAGCTGAAACGGGAAATACCATTTGTATGTAATATTGTGGTGGTGTAAGACCTTAGTGATGGGTTGTAAATCTCTAATCTTTTGGATAGTGGAGAAGGCAAGGAATTGAAAGACTTATATCTGGGCATCACAAAAATCAACATATAGGGTGTTCTGTGGAGCCAACTATGTTCTTTCTTTGATCTTAATTTAGTGGACGATTATGTCACATGGGTTGTGTTCCATGGATGGTCTGACTTCGCGGGCTCTATTGGTTCTGTCCATGTTATGGCTCACGCCCCAGGTATCAACTCCTAGAACCACTTCAGAGGTCTTCGCCTATAGCAGCCGCCTTTCCCGTAGAGATGAACTTGCTCACAGGTACTTGGATGCCCACAGGTCTTGTTCTCTAGTAGTAGGAGCTGATAACCTGAGATCGTAGCGCAGGTGATTACAAAGAAGAGGAACTTCTGGGGAAAGGTAGTATACAGTCTCGCAGCACTACAAGGCCCAGGCAGGCTTGATAGACTGAACACACGGGAGATCTGTGTCTGAATCCAGGCAAAGGAACTGGGTAACTGATTAAATAACAGTGTCAAGTATCCAGGCAAAGGTTTCAGGGTCACAGGCAATTCAGCGGTGTCAGAAATCAAGCAAGAGATCAGGGTCACAGGCAAATCAGCAATGTCAAAATCCAGGCCAGAGGTCAGCAACAGTGATACAGAAAACAGCAGGAATGCAACAGCAGGAGAAGTATGCTTGGGAGCAGGGACTATAACTGGCAGTGAGGCCTAGTCCTCACTGCCTTAAATACTTCGATGGACAAATCAGAAAGGAGGAGGACAGGGCTGGCAATCAGCCTCAGGAGGCTGCTAATTAATTCCTAGCTTAGAACTAGCATAGATAATATCACAAACCAGGAACATGTATGAAAATATAAATGACAGATTAAAATAATGCGAGAACTCCCCCTGGAGTTGGAGGATGTTCCTACACCATCCTACTATATGCCACAAAGATAACAGTGCATTGTAACTAATGCATGTGCTCGGCTACTACCTCACGCCAGGATGAGGCTCATGATAGTCCATCACTAGATCTGAGTCTGAGCATTTGGGAGAATATGTTTGAACAAAGCCTAAAGCTAGTCTGGCAATGCAGTTGGGTCCTGAAATTCTGGAATGTTGCAAAGTCTCAGATTATTGCAGTGGGATCGATTCTCGAAGTCTTCCAATTTTTTCTTTATGCTTTCGAATTCAGAACAGATAATGGAGAGTTCTCTATAGACGGTTGATTGAGATCTACAAAGTTCATTGGTTTTTTTTTCAGAGCATCTTTTCTGAAGCCGGGAGGGGCAATTTCTGTCTTAAGATCGTCAGCATTGGTCATTACTTGTTGTGTCCTGGCACCAAGTTCAATGTAAAGAGAAGGCGCTGAGCTTGGAGAAGAAGTTTGTTCCAGTTGTTGAGGTTGCACTTGAGCAGAGGCTGGTTTGCCATAAAAGTTCAATTGGTTTGCTTGTTTTCACAACTTATTTGTTAGTATAATTTTAGTATAGCTTTGCTTGACATAGTAGCAGGTAAGGGTTCAGTGGAAGTTCGTGGTACAAATAAGGATGGGGTGGGAGGAAAACACACAGCTATGAAATGGACTCAGGGTTGAATCTTCATTAATACATTTATAGCGGAGTCATCTCTGATCCATGAGATGGAGACTCAGAGAGGATAAATAGGACAATAAATGCAGGAATCTCACAGTTCAAGAAAAAGCCCACCAGGGGGTAGATCACAGAGATTCTGACACTGAGAGCTGTTTAACACTGGATAAACAGTAGGTGACAGCAGTGAATCATAGATAGTATGATCATCAATATATGTATGGCATGGATAAGTTCAATAGATTAGTGGTGCCAGCGGTGTAGGGAGATCCACACCCAATGTTGGCAGTCTGGACTGACTTGGGTAAGTGTGAGCAGGGAATAGTATCGAGGATGAGCGAAGCACAGCTTTTGTCACTGCAGGGGGGGACAAAATGCCTGCGCCAGCAAACTCAACTGTATTACACAGTCCAGCCAGACTGGAGCAGTACAAGGTGGCACTTCCGGGTGCCACAGAGACAGGCGCAGTCGACAAGTTACAAGAAAGGTGAGTGGCTGAGGTGCCAGATAGACTGCAGTGAGTGGTGGAATCCCAAGCAGGAGAGGCACCTTTTAGCCGACTGAGGGGTGGAACAGGAAGCCCGCAGGTAGATGCTGCCTAGGCCCCAGGGCTGAGGCACATTGATTCTGGGTCCAGAGAGGAGAGAAGGAGCACAGCTCGATCCTGGGGGAACCAGGGTTGTGAAGCAAATTAGAGAAAAAATGTTCCAGGTAACTCCAGATAATTCAGGCAGAATAGACGGAGCTGCAAGAATTTGCGAGTACCGAAAGTGGAACAAAATAAGCACTGCCCCTGATCCACCCAAGCTCGTTCCACAAATGAGCATATTTGGGTAAAATTCGACCCACTTTCATGTTAAGCCCTGCCTCTTTTCCCGACCACAAATTGGGATGTCTAGGCTAAATAGGGACAGTTGTAAGGTATGTAATGACAAGATAGCTCAAACCGCATGTGGTTTGAGGTAACACACCTGTCAGAAGCAGGTTAAAGTATCTGCATTATGACATGTAGCCCTCTGCCCTCCCCCCCCCAAAAAAAAATTGGGGGGGTACCCATACTGCAGATGGAGAGCGGCAGAAAGCATCTGTAGATCTGTGGCTGGACCCATGAAAGGGGGTCCGCTTGTTGCCATGTCCTGGTTGGGGGGGGTTTCGAGGCAACTGAAAAAAACCTCAACTAAGTGCATGCCTGATGCCTATGCAGATTTATGTGATTTTGGCACTTATGCCTGCTTGCGCTTGGAGAGGCGACAGAGAAGGGAAAGGGCAAGTACAGTAAGGGCATTTGGAAACAGATCCAGGCCAGGACACAGACACATAACTGACTGACAAAGCCTTATTATTTGCGGGTTGTCAAGGGTAGGAACAACCGCTTTTGACTGGCTGTTTGCGAGTGCTCCACTGACTCTGATTGATGCTGTCTTCATTGCACATGCATATATTGTGCTTTTCTGAAAAAACATTATGTGCAAATGTGACATCCAATCCACCCTCTTTCCACTTTAGAACCAAGCTTTTCATTACATTCATTTTATTTATTCTACAAATCTTTGTTTATTTATATAAGCAAAATTTCTTCACATACGGTTTGTGATAGGAAGAGTGGTTTCACCTGTTATAGAGATGTTTTATAGATGCCTAAGAGTAAACACATATGCTGAAAATCAAAGAAATGGTTATAAATACAGGAGCAAATGTATATGTGTATGGCTAACATAAACTCAATGCATATGCTATAGCAGATCTGCTTGTATCATGCACTTGCACAATTACGCTGAATACAATTTACACTTGTGACTTGGGGAGCAATTTTGGCCAATGCTGCATCAGGCCCAAAATCTAGCCAACAATTTTGCATGGATTTTAAAATGTTTTTGACATAATTGTAAATAGTGAATAATAGCAAATTATAGCAACAGTTCCAAAGATAAACAGCATAAAGAGAAAAAATAAATCTCCATGATACAAAATGAATTGACAGAAATAGAGAACACTTATAGCTGCAGTAAGATTTCACAATGGGGTAAAGTGAAATTATCTTTTTAATCACAGGGCTACCTCAGCCCTCTTTCTGTAACTTCTTTCATTTCTTTTGACTGGAATGACAGCTGCTATAATAAACTTGCAAATCACTTTAGTCATTATTTCTCAATTCATAACTGCACTATTCTACAGTGTGCAGTTAAAAGGATCAGTAACACAGGGGGAGGAGATGGTAGATCTTTTTCATTTCTATGATAATGTTCACTTGTGGAAAAAATCCTATCACACTGCATTATCTGTATAAATGTTTTTCATTATCACTCAATACAACATGGTTCTTTTATTCCCTGTGATATTACAAGACTCTCAGGAAATGTTAAAATGGTTGAAATATATATTTTATTTTGTATATATGATTGGATAGCAGCTTTCATTCACTCAGGCTAGCCTAAGATTAGCTGCCCAGGTCAAGTCGCAGTGCTTGGTGAAATTGTTATGTCTCTAATTTTGCTGTATTATTGTTATAACAAAAGCATTGAAATCCATATTGTAGTTTTATAAACATAATTTGAATATATAAAAACACCTTAAATGGATAGGACTCTAGATATTGAAGTGATTTAATGGGCAATTGGAAAATATTGGGGCTTTTTTTTATTACTGTAACCATTTTGGGCAACACAGTGGCTTAGTGGTTAGCACTTCTGCCTCACAACACTGGGGTCATGAGTTCAATTCCTGACCATGATCTTATCTGTGTGGAGTTTGTATGTTCTCCCCGTGTTTGCATGGGTTTCCTCCAGGTGCTCCAGTTTCCTCCCACACTCCAAAAACATACTAGAAGGTTAATTGGCTGCTATCAAATTGACCCTAGTCTCTCTCTCTCTCTCTCTCTCTCTCTCTGTCTGTCTGAGTGTGTGTTAGGAAATTTAGACTGTAAGCTCCAATGTGTCAGGGACTGCTGTGAATGAGTTCTCTGCACAGCGCTGCGGAAATTAGTGGTGCTATATAAATAAATGGTGAGGATGATGATAATGATGATGATTACTGTAAGCATGGTATAGTATAAGCTGTATATTGGCCTTCATTTTATACTGAATGGTTTGATTCAAATAACCTGTTCAATTTTCAGGTAAAGTATACTGTACGTCAATATACACAATATACTTCTGAGATCACCAGGAAACCAAGTGATGTGACGACAGAGGTTTACTGCAAGAGAGAAGCTCTGGTTATTGTTTTATCCAGGTCACCTCCCCACAGCACCCTTAGGGGTATATTTGCAAAATTGCGGGTTTGAAAATGTGGAGATGTTGCCTATAGCAACCTATCAGATTCTAGCTATCATTTTGTAAAATGCACTAAATAAATGATGACTAGAATCTTATTGGTTGCTATAGGCAACATCTCCACTTTTTCAAACTCGCAGTTTATTAACTATACCCCTTAGTGTTAGAGAATTTTCCTGTTCTCTTTCATCACTGGAGAGGTGATTTTCTTACCTTTGACTTTGCAGATTAGTGCTATGCTTTCAAGTAGCATGGACATCGCTTTGGCCATTTCCAAGTTGTATTGTAGTTTTGTTATTCCTTGATCACTGTAATGTTATTTCTAGAGTTGTATGAAACCCAGGAATTTCTTTTTGCTGCAATTTTACCAAATTATGGCTCAAAATTCTCATTGAAAAGTTGGTGTTTATAAAATTATACTAACAATTAAGTTGTGAAAACAGAAAAGTTGTGAAAATATAAAATGTTTCATTTCACTACTTCCTGTCAATCATTTTAAAAATGTGTGGAGCATCAGGCAGTAGCAGGGCCGTCTTTCCCATTGGGCACAATGGGCAGGTGCCCTGGGGCCCTACAGCCTAGGGGGGCCCGTCAGAGGCAGCAAAAAAAAAAAAATTGAAAAAAAAGAAGAAAATACCTTGTGGTCAGCTGGCGATTCGTCTCCCTCCATGGTCTCCTCCTACGTTGCGCTTGCAGTGCATGTCGGGCGTGATGTCATCACGCCCGCCCGACATCCATTGCGGAGCGTGACGGAGGAGGAGACCATGGAGGTAGCCGGATCGCCAGTTGACCACAAGGTATTTTCTTTTTTCAATTTTTTTTTTTTGCTGCCTCCGATGGGCCCCCCTAGGCTGCAGGACCCATATATATAATAATTATTTTTTTCTATATATATAGGGGCCCCGGCGCACTGCTGTGCCCGGGGGCCCAAGATTTTCTTAAGAGGGCCCTGGGCAGTAGTAGCTTTTCACTGAGAGTTTGGAATTAATGGTTGTGTCACTTGGAGCTTTTAATGTTAGTGCTCTTACAGTCGATACAGGTTTAACTGAGGAAGATACTAGACAAAAAATAGGCAAATCTGACCAAAAGCTATGTACCAGAAAGTGGAGGTAATTTTCCTTAGATTTGCATTGGTGTGTTTAGTGAACTTCCAGGAGCATGTCTATTCCTCAGAGTCCAAAGACATATTTGTACATGAAAAGTGGCACTCGGTTTGCAGAGAGGTGAAAAAAATCTAAAAGAACACACTGTGCAAATGTCACATCCAATCCACCCTCTTTTCAATTTAGAAGCAAGCTTATCATTACATTCATTTTATTTATTCTAAAATGTTGCTCTTTTTAGCCTAATTCATGGTTTATAGTAATCATAAGGGGGAAATCAGGACTGTCTATTATTTGTGGTTCTTTTCAATTATCATTATATTTTCATTTTATTGCTCAGAGTGCACCTAAAATTGAGCCTCGATGCAAAACTACTTATGGAATGTACAAAGTCTATGTGCATATCCTAATATAGTTATATTGTGCACAAAATTCTTCTATGTATGTATATGCTGACACAGTGATTTATATATTGTTTGTTTTATAGCAACAGACTATCTTTCTTTTAATAAACTCAGTGTTATCCTGGCTGCACTTTCTAAATGATTTTAATCACTTGTACACATTTGCTGCTGTCTGGAACACTGGACACAGGAGTTGAAGAAACACGTATATATGAAATGTAGCAGAGTTTATAGTTAAATATTATAATGTTATATACACTTTAGTCAGATCTAAGGTTCAGGATACAGGAAACATATCATGTCTAGTATCATTCTAATCCCCTATTTATCCTCAGACATCCGGTTCAATCACCGAAGAGATTGCACCTTGCGTATGCAAGATATGGATTATAGGGAATAAATTATCAAAATGGTATAATGCAAATAGACCAGTTTGAACCAGCTATCGGCGGGAAGATTAATATGCATCATTTGGAGAGCTAAACCCTTCCCTTGGAGGGCATCGTTTGAACTGGCCAATGTCCTGCATTTCACTGGACTGTCCTGAAGCCTCCACCTATGGAAACATGCCAAATCATCCCTATTGTTTTCACTGTATCACTAACTGTATATAAGCAGGTGCTCTGGGGCCAGCAGACACTCTTCTCAACCACAGACTTCAAGACTGAATGACTGTATGCTGGATCCAGGGCGCCTGCGTATATAATTGACTGTACTTATTTTATTGGAATGTTACTCTGCTGCTTTTGCTATTAAGTTGCATTATGATTTGGAACCACAACTATTTGAAGTGGACAATCTTCATTGGATAGCGACTAGACGTACATAAAAACCCCCTCCCTCATTTTGTTCTTCCCTTTTCCCCCTTTTGTTTTGCTTTCTATATCCCCATAACTCTTCAAAATGAAATAAAAATTATTGATGATAAAAGAAAGGGGAAAAAAAAGAATAAAATAATAGTTATTGTCTCCTAATGGTGTATCGTCAGGGCACGTGCATTTAAGCAATCTATCCCTTCTAAACAGACTATGTATTAGTTTAGCACAAAAAGAACATCAATTGAATTAATTAATTGATTAAATTTAAATTTTATATATACGAAAAAAGTGGCATATTGCTTACAGAAAAGAATTATAAAATAAAAGGAGAAAATTCAGAATATAAACTTATATATGAGTAATATATCCAGCACCTGGGACTGGCAGAAAAGAAGTACAGCTTACAATTTGACTGAGTTCCAAGAAATCTGACCCCAGTTATTAGGTGAGCTAGCCTTTTTAAAGACTTCTTTCCACTTTCCTCCCCCTGCTGGTCTGTGTGATTGGTCAGCTGGACTGATGACAGGATTTTACAATCTCACCTTTACAACTCGCTTTTTAATCTCCAATACGTATAAGTAGCAAACGTTTTCTGTTGAGTGTCATCCAATCCCAATTGCAGCAATAATCAATCCAGTATAAAAGTATCAATATTTATATCAAATATGGCTACGTACAATTGATCAGTTGAGCCAAAAATCATGTATGGGTTGCCATCAAGCTTCCTGTTTAAGAATATGTGTTTTAGATATGGGTATTAGATTTTTCCTATATAAGGTGTAGGGACAGCCATGTGCTCACAGACCACATGTCCCCTTTGTGTGTGTATGGTAGGAACCCTTCTGAGCTGGAGACCTGACGTCTTGTTAGGTGTCAAAAGTTACTCCAGTAACAGGACATAGGTTGTGGCAGGAGCTCTTTTTTTTTTGCATCAAAGTGTAATCGGGTGTTTTTCCTTTTAATAGGTGAGTTCTATCTGCCAGCATTCCAGGAGACAATTTTAAGCTGTATTAGGATTTGTATTAGGGTTTGCCTGTTTTATTATGTATATCAGACTGCATGACTACCTACCCATTTTTTCAGCTATGAACTTCTGCAGCTACATCACAAGGGATGGAAAACTCTTTGCTTTCCTTTTCAGATTCATAGATTCCAGTCTCAGGTAGCCTCTATATAAATCTTTCCTATGGTCTTGTAACTAAAAAATCCATAGCAGATAAACAGGAAGTATGTAAATTTGTATTCATTTTTGATACTTTGCTTATATAACATATCCTTACTGAAATTTGCATAGGTTTGAATGAAAATAAACCAAATAATTAAATTCAGAACATACATAAAACAACTTCAAACAACTTTTTCCAATATTTTCCCTAAACTGCACTATGAGAGGACACCACTGCTAAAGAGCAGTGCACAGTTTAACTGAATAAAAATGAAAAGGAACTACTGGATACAGAGTAACATCTTGAATTTCAGAGAACATTTAGAGATATCACTCACAATTAATATATACTTATAACCCAAAAATAGAACAAAATCAGTTGTGATCATTCACTGTAATCATGAGCTGCATGTTGATCTTGGTGGTGACCTTTGGTTAGAAAAAGGGTTTTTGCTGATACAGAATTGTCTAAATATATGATATATGAGTATGGTCATTATCATATACTCTCAATATCACTAGGTGTAACAGGGCAAAGCACTTATTTTCTTCATGAAGTAAGCTGCAATCTTCAGATAACTCTTTCCGCTTTTGGGAGACAATGGAGGAAAAATCTCGAGAGACCAGAATTCAGTGGCAGTGACAAGCATGGGGGAGTTTATGGTACGACATAAGGATCTTATTTTTGGTCCTATAATCCAGGAACTTTGCTATTACTAACCTTGGACTAATTTTTTCTCAAGCCTTCACTCTATATGGAGTACGTAGGTACCATTCTGGATGCCCAAAACCTTAGGAATGTCAGCGCTTAAGAAATCCACTAGCAGTGATCCATTAATATATTCCAATATCACTGACCCCGTGTTTTGGTTTTGTTTTTGGTTTTGGATCTGGATTACCTTCGTGTTTTGGTTTTGGTTTTGCAAAACCGCCCTTGTGTGTTTTGGTTTTGGCTTTGTTTTTGTTTGGTTTTATTTTGCTATTTTTGAAAAAAATACCATTTTTGTTGGTCTAAAATAATCTAATTTAGTGCTCCACCAGTTTCTTAGATAAGTGAGGTAATTCTAAAGCTAATAAATTATGAAAAAAAACAGTTTAATCCCTGGTAGGCCGTACTTAATTCGAACACTTGTCTGCAAATTTTACAGACAAACCTGGTTGTCTACCTCCTCCATCTTTGATTATTGGCAATGTAGCCATCGTCTTTGGGTGTATATTACACCCTCCACTTGTAGTTGAATATAAAAAAAGCAGCCTGCACAGACTGTGCAACTAGAAAGTAAAATTAAATGGACCACGGTAGTTTGGTGGCTATCTATGCCCCCCCCCGCCCTCCACTTGTAGTTGAATATAAAAAAAGCAGCCTGCACAGACTGTGGAACTAGAAAGTAAAATTAAATGGACCACAGTAGTTTGGTGGTTATCTATGCCCCCCCCCTCCCGCCCTCCACTTGTAGTTGAATATAAAAAAGCAGCCTGCACAGACTGTGGAGCTAGAAAGTAAAATTAAATGGACCACGGTAGTTTGGTGGCTATTTATAGCCTCCCCCCGCCCTCCACTTGTAGTTGAATATAAAAAAAAGCAGCCTGCACAGACTGTGGAACTAGAAATTCGAATATACAAAGAAATGGACAAAGGAGGTTTGGTATCTGTCTGCATCAGCCCCCCCCCCATCCACTTGTAGTAAAATAGAAAAAAAAGCAGCCTGCATAGACTGTAGAACTAGAAATTTGAATATACAAAGAAATGGACAAAGGCAGTTTGGTATCTGTCTGCATTAGATCCCCTCTCCACTAGGAGTAAAATAGAAAACTATTCAGCCGTTATATAATCTAGAATATAAATAGAAATTGAGAAAGGCAATTTGGTAACTGTCTGCATCATAATCATCAACATCATCATTAGTGCCCTCGTCACCTCCACAAATCTCCCCCTCAACCTCTTCTATTTCCAAAGTGGCATCCTCACTTGGTGTATCACCGGCTACACTCGGGCTGTTCAGGTACACATCAGCAGAACTGCTGAAAGGGCCCTTCTTTATGGGTACACTAACAGAATGCTCACGATTAGACATCCCACTGCTGGATGGACTCTCCACAGGGATTGGTTTCATTTGTGAATCAGAGCAAACATTATCCTCTAATGCCTTACTGTTATCTTGCACCTCGGCTTTGACGCGTAACAGTAGTTGTGCACCAATTGTAGGCTCGGTAACTTTTTGGGATCTGTCACTAATAGCCAAAGGTGAAGGCCTCATTCTCTCTTTGCCACTGCGTGTGTAGAATGACATGTTGGCAATTTTTTTTTTTATCGGCACTTAAATTTTGATCAGTTACACTTCTTTTTCGCTTCAACACAGTAAAAAAAAAAATTTGTTTTGTTTTTGTGGACTGATTTCGAAACACTGTGTAGTTTGACATCGCCTTGCCCAGATGGCGTACTGGAAACACTAACATCAGGACTGGTGACAGAACCTGGTTGCTCATTCTGATCATATGTGGACTGCTTTGAATCCATTCTGAGCGCCAAGCACTTGTAGTGCTAAAAATTATTTGGTAAGATACTGCGGACAGATAGTAATTTTGACAGCCAGAAATATTTATGCACAATTATGGGGGACACCCCTAAAGCACTGGGGAGTGCTAAAAAGTATTTGGTAGATACTACTGACAGATAGTAATTTGGACAGCCAGAAAGATTTATGCACAATTATGGGGGACACCCCAAAAGCACTGGGGAGTGCCAAATATTGAAGAAAAAAAAAATCCTCTATCCTCCTCTCTTCTCTAGCGATTTTTGATAGCTCAATTGGAATAAGAATATTGTATTCTCTGCCCCTGCTCTAATCAGCCTGTGACTACACCCTGCTCTCTCCCTCTGTCAAATGGCGATGGATTACTGTGGAGTCGTGTATTTATAATCTTCAAGTATCGCGAGAACTGAGCCACGAGATCCGACGACGTCACAATGACGTTCGGCCTCGATTTGGATTCCGAGCGGGCGGGAGTAACGAGCCTGCTCAGCTCGGTACTCGGATACCTGAAGTTCGGTCGGGTTCAGTTCTCGGGGAACCGAGCCCGCCCATTTCTAGTTCTATGGTGGTGATTTTCTAAATCATCCACCATTTAAACCAGAGACTGAATTGTTGTGGACTGAGTAGTGTTTACATTTTTCATTGTATAAATTCAATCTTCTGCATCACTAGTTCTATGTTCTAGTGAATTTTACTGTGATGTGTTAGTAGAGATGCTCACTGACCCCTGTGTTTTGGTTTTGGATATGAATTAGCTCCGGGTTTTGGTTTTGGTTCTGCCAAAACCGCCTCTGTGTGTTTTGGTTTTGTTTAGGTATTTTTTACAAAATTTCATTTTTTGGGGTATAATCACATACGTTTGGTATTATTTTGTACCAACATTATTATTAACCTCACTAACACTAATTTTCAGTGATTTCCATTCAATTTTAGGAGAGGTAGCATGTACAATTGATCAAGCCAAGCCATTCATACACAAGGAGTGGCACTTTTGTGACTAAAGTGCTTATTTTCTTTCGGCCCTCAATAAACAAGATAACAATGTCACCCACACTTATGAGAGGTAGCATGTACAATTGATCAAGCCAAGCCGTTCATACACAAGGAGTGGCACTTTTGTGACTAAAGTGCTTATTTTCTTTCGGCCCTCAATAAACAAGATAACAATGTCACCCACACTTATGAGAGGTAGCATGTACAATTGATCAAGCCAAGCAGTTCATGCACAAGGAGTGGCACTTTTGTGACTGAAGTGCTTATTTTCTTTCAGCCCTCAATAAACAAGATAACAATGTCACCCACACTTATGAGAGGTAGCATGTACAATAGATCAAGCTAAGCAGTTCATCCACAAGGAATGCCACATTTGTGGCTGTAGTGCAAGTTCAACATGGCCCTCCCTAAACAAGCTAACAATGGGCTTGTAAGAGTAATGGCAGAAACACACATCAGTGCCAAGAAAGATTAATGGTGGAATTGTCCTTGGGTATATGTTGGATCTTACAAAGAACATGTACACTTTAACAAACCAAGCACTTCAGCGAAAAGGGCTGCCACTTTTGTGGCTGAAGTACTTGGTTTGCTTGGGCCCCCACTAAACTAGCTATCAATGCGCTAAAGGCAGGTTAGATCAACAGTGCTGTCAAATGAATTCTGCACTGTCAAGATGTTGTCATCATCATCTTCAGCATCATCCTCACCTTCATCAGTGTGTACATCATCATCACAGACTATTAATTCATCTCCGCTGGAATCCGCCATTAGAGAAATGTCAGTACTTGGCTGTATTTGCCGGTAAAGGTCTTCCGCGTGGAAGATGTAGTTCATTTTGATAAACATCATCATTTCCACATTTTTAGGAATTAACCTCCTACGTCGATCACTGACAAGGTTCCCGGCTGTGCTGAAAACTCTTTCTGAGTACACACTGGAGAGTGGGTAGCTTAGGTATTGCAAAGCAAGTTTGTACATGGGATTCCAATTGCTTGTTTTTCCTCCCAGTATAGAAAGGGACTGTCTGACATTTCAATTTCAATGAACTCTTAAAAATAATCCTCCACCATCCTTTGCATGTTAATAGTAGGATCGGATGGAGTTATGACCAAGGTCACACTTTTTTTGGTAAAATCTTTCAAACCAGATCAGGGGGTAAATGTATTAATGTCCGGATTCTTCAACTCCGGCGAGTTCGGCGTCTTCGGCGCTTAAATTTAAAGCGACGCTGCCTTGTAAAGGGAAACTTCCCTTTACAAGGCAGCGCCGCTTTAAATTTAAGCGCCGAAGACGCCGAACTCGCCAAAGTTGAAGAATCCGGACATTAATACATTTACCCCCAGATGTCAAACTGTTGTGGTCTGCCCCCTGTTTCATCCATGCTTCTCTTTGGAAAGTGCAATTTCTTACGAGCAGCACCTGCCTGAGAAACTGAAGGAGGAGATGTCGTCAAGCCAAGGACGAGTTCAGCGGTCAACTTGCTGACCAAGAGCTCCTTGCATCTGTTCAGATCTCAGTCATTTGGAAGCAAAGAATCGATGTAGGTCTTTAATCTAGGATCACGCACAGTCGCCAAAACATAGTGAGCCGACTTCAAGATTTTAATAACTCTTGGATCATTGTGAAGCAAATTAAGTACTTGATCTAAAAGGACAACATACTTTGCGGAATTGCTTTCTTTCATCTCTTCCTTCAGTTTGTCAAGCTGCTTATCCAAAAGTCGAATTAAGGGAATGACCTGGCTTAAGCTAGCAGAGTCTGAACTCACTTCACATGTCACAACTTCAAATGGTTTCAGCACCTTGCACAGCACAGATAGGATTCTCCACTGTGCAAGACTGAAATACATTCCCCCTCTTTTCCCAATGTCATGGCTTGTGCAATACGCTTGTATGGCTTTGCGCTGTTCCTCCATTCTCTGAAGCATGTACAGGGTGGAATTCCACCTCGTTAACACCTCTTGCGCAAGTTGGTGGCAGGGCAAATTAAATTGTTCTTGGAGATGCTGCAATCTCCTACATGCTGTGACAGAATGCCGGAAATTTCCCGAAATTTTTCGGTCCACCGAAAGCATCTCCTGCACCTCACGGTTATTTTTCAAGAAGCTCTGCACCACCAAGTTTATTGTGTGAGCAAAACAGGGAATGTGATGGAATTTACCCAGCTGTAATGCTTGCACAATATTGTTGGCGTTATCAGAAATAACATATCCTGGGGAGAGTCCAAGTGGTATAAGCCATGTATCAATGACATCCCTTAGTTTTCATAACAAATTATCAGCTGTATGCCTGTTAGTGAATCCGGTGATACAAAGAGTAGTCTGCCTGTGAGAAATGTTACGTAGTGATGTACATGCTGCTGCTGTTCCTTGTGAAGGCGAATGACCAACCCAGTGGGCTGTCACAGTCATATAATCTTTTGTTTGCCCACTTACATTTGTCCACATATCAGTGGTTAAGTGTACAGTGGGTAGAATGGCATTTTAGAGCCCAATTAGTACATTTTTATGAAAGTTCTGGTACAGTTGAGGAATAGCTTTTCTTGAAAAATGGTATCGCAATGGAATTTTGTAACGCCGACACAAAACCTCAATTAACTGTGAAAAACCAGCTGCGTTATACTGGATATTGGATGCAGATCTAACACTAGCATAGTTGTCATGGCGTCTGTGATACGCTTTGCGACGGGTGACTGCTGTCATACTTGCTTCCTCTAGCAAATGATTGTTTCACAGTTAATTGTTGTAAAGTACTAGTGGTCTTCTTCTTGGGCTGCTTATGGGAGGAAGATTCACGCCCAGCAGCAGCAACAGCAGCAGCAGTGGGACTAACGCTCAAGAATTGTTCAGAGGAATCAAGGATAGTGCAGGCGTCATCGAGCCTTACCAACTTGGATGCAGGACTAACTCCGATCGCTACTGAGGATAATGATGAGGACGGTGTTGTGGGTGTAGATTGCAGGCGTCGGGATGTAGGTGATGATGGACTGCTTGTTGTTATTTTTTTACCATAACTTTCAGATTTTCCCAACACCTTGCCATGAACTGGCGTCAAATGGCGTAACATGGATGAGGTTCCTAGATGGTTAAGGTCCCTCCCACGACTGACTGTGACATACACAACAAATGGCTAGACAAGTGTTGTCAGGATCTGGGTAGAAATAATTCCACACATAAGAAGTGCCTTTTTTGGTCTTATGTCCAGGCATGACAATGGCCTTCTTTTTTTCACGTGCCAGAACTGTTTCTACTGGTGCAGGACTTACACAAACAACCTCATCCTCATCAACATCCTCATTAGTGCCTTCGTTGGCTACACAAATATTCCCCTCATCCTCTTCCAATTCCAAAGTGGCATCCTCAATTGATGTATCACCGTCTACACTGGGCCTGTGCAGGCACACATCAGCAGAAATGCTGAAAGGGGCCTTCTTTATGGGTACACTATCAGAATGGTCACGATTACACATACCACTCATGGATGGACTCTCCTCAGGGATTGGTGTCATTTCTGATTCTGAGCATACATTTTCCTCTAATGCCTTACTGTTTTCTTACAGCTCGGCTTTTACACGTAACAGTATTTGTGCATCACTTTTTGACTCCGAATTACTTGGCCTTGCTTGGTCATGAATGAACTTGCAAGAAGAAGCCTCAGTAACATTTTTAGATCTCGCACTCATAGAGAAAGACAAAGGCCTCATTCTTTCTTTGCCACTGCGTGTGTAGAATGGCATGTTGGCAATTTTCTTTTTATCGGCAGTTAACTTTTCCTGGATTATAGCTCTTTTTCTCTTCAACACGGCAAAAGGTGTTTTTTTGTTTGTTTTTTTCCCTGACTTCAAAAGACTATGTACTTTAACACAGGCTTTACCAGATGAAGTACAGTGATAACTACCATCAGGACTGGTGGCAACAGCTGCTTGCTGCTGTTGCTCATCTGTGTACTGCTGTGAATCCATTTTGATAACACCGTACACTTTGTAGTGCAAATTCAGAAGAAAACAGTGCAATGACTGGTATATTAGGATTTCAGCAATGAGCAACGCAGCTCTTCTATAAGGGTGTATATCAGACCCTACACTTTGTAGTGCAAATTCAGAAAAAAACAGTGCAATGACTGGTATATTAGGATTTCAGCAATAAGCAACGCAGCTCTTCTATAAGGGTGTATATTAGACCCTACAATTTGTAGTGAAAATTCAGAAAAAGACAGTGCAATGACTGGTATATTAGGATTTCAGCAATGAGCAATGCAGCTCTTCTATAAGGGTGTATATCAGCCCCTCAATTTGTAGTGCAAATTCAGAAAAAAACAGTGAAATGACTGTATTAGGATTTCAGCAATGGAGCTTTCTCTAACACTGCTACCACTCTCCTATTTCTATTCTATCAATTTGCTTGCTCTATACTCTGGCCTAACCCTTCTCTGTCCCTCTCTTAAATGGCGCTAGATCGCCGTGCAGGCGGGTAATTATTGATTCCAAAACTTGCGAGATCCAACGACCGCACAATGACATTTTGCTTTGTTTTGTAATCCGAATAGGCGGGAGAGTTCCGAGCTGACACGGCTCGGTACTCGGAACCTCAAAGTTTGGGCGGGTTCGATTTTCAGGAAACCGAGCCCACCTATCTCTATGTTTTAGTACCTTATTTACCTAGGGCGGCAACATACCTTATATGCAGGTCTTAAAATTTTTTGGTGTATGAGGGACATGAGCATTTTTGAAATCTCATGAGCAGTCTTGGTCAATGATGTGATGGTTACATTAATGGGGTCTATGTTCACTGATTCAGGTGAATCATCAATATCAGGGCTTGATATAAGAGGTGAAGAAGGAACTGTTCTCCCAGCATTTTGGTTTGGCTATTCTATTTAAGGAACACTGTGATGCTGTCAATACCAGCAGTCTTAGACATCACTGGTCTTCCTACAACACTCAGCAGGTGACTGATTCCTGGCCTTCCTTATTAGAATCCTTAACAGAACCCAGCTGGACTCAGCCTCAGACTAGAGATGACATAAAACCTCTCTAACCTTGAGTACTGATGACACATTCAGAGAATCACCAAACAACTAGCCACTATAAGAACCTGCTTAGTGCACTCCTCAAGTACCTTAGTATCAATTGTGCCCAACATCAATACTCCCGTTCCAGGACTATACTAGGAAGCATAGCATCTATTCGTGTTTCTACAACTCCTGTGTCCAGTCTCACCAGTAGCAGCACAACCATACCTACATTTCCATCTGCTGTGTTTTTGGCAGAGTCTTATAAACCAGCTAAGAACTCTGCTTCCTTTACTGAGGGAACCAACTACACTGGGCCGTGACCTGTGTCTTCACTGAGTGAAGTCCATATCCTCTTCTAGGGATACCTGGTGAAGTTATGTGGGAGTCTAAGACTCCATGCTGGTGTTACAAGCCGCGGCGGTGCCTAGCCGCTGCGACTCTCTCACCTGCGTCCTGGCCGTCGCTATGACCTGTGAGCATAACCAGTCTCTACGGGAAAGGCGGCTGCTAAAGGTGAAGGCCTCTTCTACCTGTTCTATAAGTTTATGCCGCATCGGTTGTCGTAAAAGCTGGTATATTTGGATGTGCTAATCCTGCCGGCTATTTATTGTTATCTCTTTATGTGTTCTCTGCTACACAAGCTGTCCATCAATCTTCTACAGTGTCACTGTGACATACTGCATTGTATCCATTTGTAAATTGCACATCATGTGCTGTTAAAGCAGTGCTAAAACAGCCATGTACCCCATTACATGTCATTTATCTATCATCTATGTACCTTATTGCACACTACAAGTTTTTCAACCAGTGCAAACACACCCGTGTGCCTTATTGCACTCTATGTACTGTTCAATCAGTGCCAACACATCAGTGAACATTGCTGCACACTAAGTGCTGTTCAACCAGTGCCAACATATCCGTGTACCTTATTGAATGCTACACACTGTTCAAACAGTGCCAACACATCTGTGTACTTCCTTATATGCTATACACTGTTCAGCCAGTGCAACACCTGTGTGTACCTTATTACACACTACAAGCTGTCCAAACAGTGCCTACAATCTCTGTATACTCTGTTTCTTGTTACCAAGCGCTCACACTTATTGTATTCAGCTGTTGCCTCAGCATTTTGCCTACATTGTAAAACATCTCGGTGTATTCCGGTGGGACAACCTCTCTTTGTATCAAATCCATACTCTTCTGCTGTGTTCCCCCATAGGTGCAAAATCCCAAGTTCTCACAGATTCTTTGGAAGACAGGGTTTTATCCAAATATTTGTCCATACTCTGGAGGGCAATATTTGATGCGGAAAGACATCAGGAGTTCTAGATTTAACAAATATACTTACATATAATAGATAACATGATCTTCCCTTCCTAAAACTATCAAACTAATATTAAGAAAAAGGAGATGGCTAAACCTGGAAAGGAGAACTGTAGTTATAATAATTTAGTGTCTAAAGAGTATATCACTTTATATGAGAAATTTCGACATGTTATGCCCTATATAACTGAGAACTATAGTTAGCACTTTTTCAGAAAAAGTGATACATACTTGTAGAAGAAAGTAGTCAGCAGCACATTAATGGAAAGACAAAGCAGAAAATAGTATTATGCTAATGCTTGTATTATATGATTATTTTGACAATATAATCCAATAAAATAAGCAAAGGATATAGTTAAATGTATGCTTCTGAGTTGGTATGTTTCTTAGTCTTGCAAGGACCTTCACCAAGTCGGATAGCTACCCTCAGGATCAAAGACCTTTAATGCAATCCCTGATACCTTTACTAGATATCTAATAATAAAATGTAATAATGGAACAGCAAAAATAATAGCCTTTATCACAAGGAAAGCTAAAATATGTAAATCACGAAAGTAAAATTGTGGTATATTATACTAACATAAATGATACTATGAAACAAACAATATGGCAAAAGTGCAAATATAGAAACACATTAAGTAAGCTCCTATATGGATGGCTAGTTATAAGCGATCTTGGTATATGTATACAGTCCCAAAAATAAAACAGAATTTAGTATTGAAGGAGACATGAATAGTTATAAAGTGAAGTCCATCACAATACATTTGTAATTAGCATGTTGGATGTATGAACTTGTTTGTAATTGAGTCACATTACACAAGTGCCTCTATATGCAATGGCTAGCCTTTACAGGACTCAATTCAAATAAATGAATGTAGTCCCACTCAGTACATCAAAAACGTGTGAAAAGCTAAATGAAAGTGCAGAAGCTGTTTTAATGCATTCACCTGAACACCACTCAATTGAATTGAGTTATCTTCAATTCATCAAAACTATATGTTTCATTCACATGTGCAAAAATTATATATCCAAAGCATCACCAATTTTAGAATGAATAGTAGAAGCACCAACACCCTATTGTAAGCCTACAAATATAACATATTTTTTTATTAATTAATGACTTAGTCAGATGGACTTTGTTTTAAGTGATAACTAATTTTATATACTGGGTATTTTGGTGTCCTTAGCTCATATGTTATGTAGTCAGCAGCATTGACAGTTTACTGATTACTTAATAAATGGAACATGTCATGCAATTTCAAAATCATTACTAAACCCATAGGTCCTGATTGAATATAAGGATCAAATACACTAGAAGGTACAATTTTTCAACTTGACAAAACCATGTATTGCTTTGTGTTGTGCTTCACTTTGTTCAGTGTTATCACAATAAACATTCTGCAATTGTAAAATCCCTTCCTCATGTTTCATATTGCCAACTAAGGTCACAGGTCTCATTCTCCCATAAAAAGCTAAACAAACATCCAATCTAAACCATAACCTTTTAAAGAGCAAACTAAAAAAGCAAGCTGACCAAAATTTAAAATTATATAGAATCACTATCCCCATATATTTTTCAACCTTTTAAACCTTGTTGTCAATCACCCCCACTAATGTTGCCTCCGGTACTGGTCCAGAAATAAATTAGCATTTTTAAGCTACTCTTGGGACATGAGAGAATTTAAACTTATAATTTTAGTGCTCTACAGAATAAGTTCCCCATTTTTGCTAGTTAATGCCATGAGCAGCCTTCTGATGATTAATTGATTGCAAGGATAAAACACAAGTGAAGTTGTATAAGATATGATTGCATGCAAGCCATATATTACCTAAGTAGAAACTGAATTGAAACTGATACCTCTTATAGCCTTGATTCAAATAATATCTCCAATAATGACTAGGGCCTAGAGTCTCTCAGGAATGACAGTATGAGTGGATATTTTAGAAAAGGATTGTGTTTATGGGTAACTGATAACAATTAAAGTACGAACAGAAGGTTAATAAAAAAATTCAATTATCTCAGAATTTTCAATGTGATCACTAAAGGAGCCTAGAGCAGTGTTAAATGAAGTAGAAACTTTTTAGAATAAACTATATATTAGTTTATTAATGTTCTACTTTTTTCAATTTATTTGGTATTTTAGGCAAAATTTTATTTATTATTGTTGTATTGATATTTTGTTTCAAGTCTAACAAAATGACTGCTGAAACCCCAGTTTGACATTTTGTACTTTCATGTGTGTATTACTTTAAATGCTATTTCACAATGCTTATGTAACAAAAGGCAGAACCAGAGATATGTTCACATATTACATATCTTGCTACAGTGTTGTCCCTGCGCTTATTGCACATGTGCAAACTTCTTATCAGTAGTATACCAATAGAAAGTCAGAAAAATCATATTTATAACTTAAATGTAAGTGATTCCCGAAACCATTGTTTTCTGGTTAAAAAAAGATAGATAACTGTGACATAACCATGTTTCAGCTCAGATTACTGCAGGGGTGCTGAGTACTCTTTTGTTTGTTTCCAGTTTGTTTATTCTAGCTTTTGTCTTAGAAATATGGAATCATCAGTAACTGAACATATTTTTACTGGAACATTTATTGACAGCTAAGTATCACTTTTTATTTACTCTTTGTATTATATTTTACTCTTTGCATTATATACACCAAAAATTATATGATACACTTGAATGACAGTCTTAGTATCATGTGTTATTAATTCACTGTAACCCAAACCTGCAACTTCCACTGTTAACATAATATGGTACCAGAGTGGGGTTACAGAAGGTTAAACTGTGGTCATGTTGTTCTGTTTATAAGAAAGATTTGTGATTAGTCCAGATGATTTTGTATATGTCTCCATCTTAGTTGCCGTGTGAGAGAGAACCATGAATTGTAAATTAAGCTGTATGACTCTCTGTCTTTCCAGCGTGTAAGGAAGATCTGTAATTATATAACCAAACTGATTGTTTGTCTGTTTGTTTGTCCTTTTTACAAGAAACATGTTTCACGGGAGAAAAATTATAGACATAGACTAAATGCATAGACTGAAAGCCCTGTAAATCTTTACATTGCAAATGGGACATCTTACAAGAAGTCTATATGGACTGCTGTCCAGAACTGGAAGAACAACGTAGGATATGTTGATATACACACCTATAACTTCATTGGTGTGCAACCAAAGAACTGTTTATAAAACATGGTATGCAATTCATCGTGGAAACAGCACCTATGGTGCTAATACAATTGATGCAAGAACTGTTAAGCCACGGAGAAGCTGAAGCTATTTTCCAGCAAACTGAAGACTGAAGTTGATGAGATTGCATTGATTCAAACCATTGTTGGAGACATTGCACAGGGGCGCACGGAGGATTGTCGGGGGGGGGGGGGGGTCTCCCCGCCGACCCCAAAAAAAAACAAAAAAAAAAAACGAGAGAGAGCTCCGTTTCGCCAGCGCTGTCCTGTACAGCAGCCGCAGCGCTGTCTAAGAAGCATCTGCGGCGGTGCTGTATACAATACAGCACCGCAGCGGACGCTTCTTTGACAGCGCCGCGGCTGCTGTATATCACAGTGGCCACTTAGTTAGCGCAGGGGGGGGGGGTTTCTAGAGACTCAGAAACCCCCCTGCGTGCGCCACTGTTGCAGTAAACTGTTGTTTACCAACTGCTGAAAGTGTAGCCCACATTGTGTCATACTGGTGAAGAAGGCCTTATGACAACTGCATAAATATGATAATATGGATTCATCACTTTCTACTAGAGGGTGGAGAAGTACTATAAACACAAACTTTTGAGACTTTTACTTTTGAACTTTGGAAAAATGACATAGAGTACACTGGTCATTTATATTTCTTATTCTCAACAAGACAAGTGTGTAAGGAACAGACAGGTTTAAATAGATACAAAATTGAGTTTTTAGAGCAGGCTATGTTTTGTTAATTGGAGGGTGGTAAGAAGTTGGACCTTCAAGATGTGTTTGTTAGTTATATATGATGCACACAAATTTTTTTTATAATCACACTGTTTTTAAGAAATATTCAGAGTTCTATATACAAAGTACATGTTACAGTAGGTTTTATATCCTGTTTATTATAAGGTATTAGAACCAGAGTGGTGTAGTACATGTAAAGCAATAGTTACATTAGCAGGATTATTAGGTATCAGGACTAAATGTGTGGATTTTGCTGGCTAGCAAACACACTGAAAGACAAAGTGCAAAATTATACCTATAGGGCAGATTTGTTATGTCTTAATAGATGTTGAAACTCACCCTATTTTCCTTTCCCTTTTTCAGGATGAACTGTCGAGAAGGTTGAAGTCTTTTAAGTGTATCTTGAGCCTGCTGATACCAGTTTTTCCCTTGTGGTGCCTTACTGAATCAGGGACTAGGCCATGGTATAATGCACTTGTATAAATGTATTTCTAAACAGTCTTATGACTACAGTTGGAAGATTACTGGACTTGTATGGAATCTTTCCGGTGCAGAATGGGGAAATATTGACTTTGAACGAGATTTACACTTTCTTTGCTATACATTAAATTGAGAATTGAGTCACATGTACTGTGATATTACATGGGACTAGAAAAATATACACATATATTCAACATGCAAAATATAGTGTTAAAGTTGTATATATAATAATAATAACATTTAGTGTCAGCAACCTGATTTGCAATATTATTATATATTATTGTTTTAATACATATTATTATATTGAGGAATTGATGGTATAATACTGTGAAAAGGCTAGGAACTATATCTTGTGCAAATATCTCTTCTGAGAAAGTAGATCCGTGAAGGTAATCCTGATTCATTGTAAGCCATTGACCTCTGTGATGACATCATTTTGTAAACACACCCACCATCTTAAAAGTTTTTAAATTGACCTGCAGTCAATTGAGTGCAGGTACTCTGCTAAGAATCCTAGTCTGCAGGCTGTATGGTAACTAAATCTCTATTTATTGCAAAATCTACAATTGGACTGGACAATTTTGATTTATTTTGGAAATTAATTCAACAATAGTACAACCTACCGTGTATATTACCACCTGGTGTATATTATGTGTGTGGGAAAGGAGCATTTAAATGACTTCACTATGGAGCATATAAAAATTGTACTTTAGCACGCTTACTGCCATATACTATGATAGTTCCACATAACAGTTTAAAGTAAGCATATGCAGAGCAAGACTCTGCAGGTTACTGGTTTAAGTGAGGAGTACAAGTTGTGGACAAAAAGTTTAAGCATTGGTTTAACTGGAGTGATGGCACTATAACAGGATACATTATGGTAAATGTTATCACTTTAGGAACAGCAAGAAGTGCTTATCATGACAGACAAGCAAGAAGAGTTGAAAATTAACAAGAAAGAGATCATTCAACACAAATTAGTGCTGGATTACCTTACAGTCCAGGATAGAGGCTACTGCCTCACATTGTCCATCCAATTTGATGTACAGTGTTGTTCAGTCTACATTGATGACCCTGAAACAGTTAGAAATAAGCACATACAAGAAATTAAGGCGTTGAAAGCAAATTTTGCTAGTAAACATCAAGGTCAGGGTAATTGTTTTAGTTGGTTAAGCCCAGCTAACTGGTTTACTGGAATAGGAGGATGATTCAGTGGTATCCTACATACTCTTTTATATATCAATGTTATCAGTTTTTCCATTTATGTTAGCCAAGCCTGCACTAGACTCAGATCATTTGACAGACTGTCCTACCTGTTGTTGTCACTTTTAACACCTGTGGCTGCTGGTTTCTTTAGTTGCAGCTTGTCTGGATCCTGGAATGTTGAGGGCCAGCCCTATTTGGAAAAAATAATGGGTATATTTTGAAACGTCAACCATCCCTGCCATTAAATAAACAGCGCCCACATTCAATTATAGACCCAAACCAACTCAGCATTAAAGATCCCATTACCCCCTCCCTATAGTGTTCTCTGTGCAGACCCCCCTCACTATAGTTTAACATAGGCAGCCCCCCTATAGTTTAGTATAGATAGGCAGCACCCCTATGCCACATAGTAGTGCCCCCAAAACAATGTTATGCCACACAGTAGCACCCCCAAAACAATGTTATGCCACATAGTGCCCCAAATGTTATTCCACATAGTGCCCCAAATGTTATGCCACACAGTAGTGCCCCAAATGTTATGCCACATAGTGCCCCCAATGTTATGCCACATAGTGCCCCCAATGTTATGCCACATAGTGCCCCCAATGTTATGCCACATAGTGCCCCCAATGTTATGCTACATAGTGCCCCCAATGTTATGCCACAAATGGTTAAAAAATATACTTACCGATATCTTGCTTGCTGCAGGCTCTCTGTCCTTCTCTCTTATTCAGCGGCGGCAGGCGGGAAGATCAGCTGACAGGGGGAGGGGGCGGGTCACATGATTGCAGCTGCGATCGCAATTGAGCAGCGGGGACTCCGGGTTCTCGTGGGGGCCTCCAGGTAAGCTCTGCCCACTGGTGAAAGGGGGTGTGGCCGTACAGTAGCCGGGCCTACCGGTGGTTTAACTGGTTGTCCGCTGGGCCAGTCCGACACTGTATTTATTCAATTATGTACTTATCCAATTCTCTATGCAAGGCCTTCCATTCATGACTCCTTGATACCTGATTAATATCATCCCTTTAAAAGTCTCTGCTTATTTGGAAGATTGTTCTGGTTTAGAATCTCTACTATCTCTGCATAAGAGTAGACAAAACTCTCTCAATAGACAACGTAGAGACAGTCAGCATCAACCACTAGCCTACATGAGTGCACCAATTTAAATTAAATAACTACATTAAAATTAAAAAACTGCACCTTCATATTGCAGGCAATTCATAGCCATACTCAATTGACACCTCCTACTCCCTACAATTTGTGGAGTGAAACAGGGGAGGGAATGGGCTGAATAAGGTATACATAATAAAATGATCACTTACAGCGCTGAAAGGGTCACACATACAGGAATGCCAGCATCAAACAGAAAGCTGTAACATAAAATGAAATAGACATAGGGCAGTACAGTCCCAACAGTTGAATGGGGTATCCACAATATTAGGCAGATAGACCCACTTCCAGATGTGTTCCAGATAGTCAAATAAAGAATAACCACGTGAAGGGGCCCCCCTTAGTTGTATGCTTACAAGCTAATTTCTTTGGATACAGCACATCAATCAAAGCTCGATAGGGATGTTAGTCACTGACTCCACCGCATGCTCCAACAGTAAAACATGTGCAAAAGAATAAAATCATAGCGTAATACCATTTATTAAATGACAGTTAAAAGTCTAAAACATCCACAGAGCTAGTCTGCTTCTAGGAGCGTACCTCAAGGCAAAGTAAATACAGCATGTACATTGTAACAGGGAAAATACCCCAAAGTCCAAACGACTTGTAGCTGCTACCGCTGCCTTCTGGTCGTCCCAGCAGTCGTTTCCCTGTTAAACCAACGCGTTTCGAATCACGGAGATTCTTTATCAAGGTAACAGGTAAGTGAACAACAAGTCCTTATAACATAATTGAGTCCAGTCACATGGTCCGCATTAGCAAATCACATCCCATTTGTGATGGTCACGTGATCGCATTCCAATGGATGTTTTCTCAAAACGAGGCTTTGAAAATATGCGGTCCACGCATGCGCAGACGAGACCTTCCTCTCAGCGATAATAAATATAAGAATTATCTTATATTAATGGACTCATGTATATTCCCACAGACATGGTCAAAGGTAAAAAGTAAAAAGTATAACATATTAGTATTTCACAAGATACAGTTTCATTATAATGATAAAATTGTGCATACAATAAAATAACATTTATCAAACTAGACATGATAATGCTGCAATACATTCTGCTGTTGTACCCATCACATAATAATCTTAATACAAAGGATGTTTTCCTCAGAAAAGACCCATACAGTTCACACATGTACATATGGATCCTTCCTTTAGGTAATATCGGACATGAACATTATCTTACTCAAAGTGGGAGACATCAATAAATTCATGTATAATGCCACAACCATGGTGAGAAATAAAATAGGATAAAAAACCTCTTTGCCTTGAGGTACGCTCCTAGAAGCAGACTAGCTCTGTGGATGTTTTAGACTTTTAACTGTCATTTAATAAATGGTATTACGCTATGATTTTATTCTTTTGCACATGTTTTACTGTTGGAGCATGCGGTGGAGTCAGTGACTAACATCCCTATCGAGCTTTGATTGATGTGCTGTATCCAAAGAAATTAGCTTGTAAGCATACAACTAACATTTTTTGTGTGGATGACCATCGGTGGAGAACATAATACTGGGATAAATATTATTTTCCTATGAACTAAAAACTTTGAATTCAGGAACATTGAGGATATTGTACTGGACAATACTTTTCTGGACTTGAGTTGGATCGATTTCGGCAATTTTAAAGTGACTGTATGCTTTTGGAATTTATATACTATTGTTCATTTGTTAGAGTATAAGCGCCATACTTGTCTATTAATTTTAAAAGTTTTATCTATATACATACATAGATGGGTTGTATGCCAATAGACAGGGGCAGCTAAATACTAGTCAGCGCAGACATATCCACAATTTTATATAATCTAAGATAAAGCTCCTGTTTGACACTGACTCAAGACTTTGGCTGGTGACTTGATATTAACACACTACACTCACATATACCAACATGTAGCACAGGTGGTGATTCTGGAGGATTACAAATATAGTCCTCTCCAAAATCAGCAACTGGAGCAACTTCAATGGCCCAGGAAGCCTTTCTTCATGCCTTATGTCAGGCATTTTTTTATCTCAGATTCTGAGGTGATCTGTCATTATTGGCTTTGACCTCATGTCATCATGAACACTCTTTGCAAAGTATAGAGTGACCTAGTGGCCTCTACATAACATCCCCATAGCAGTACTGACTAAAATGTTACCGATGTTACATTTCTGTGCTTCTGCGTCATTGCAGATCACAATGGTTGTTGGGGCAGTAATGTCCCAGAATATTCCTGGTCCTGTACTGAATGTAATGCTGCAGACTTTCCTGATGTGCACCCAACAATTTCATCTGCCATTCAATAAGGAGTCCCTTGTGCCCATATAGCGTCAAAAAGCCAGTAATGCTGGAATTTTGAGTATTATAGGGATAGTGGATGGTACACATATAGGCCTGATACCATTGGGTGGAAATTAATCTATTTTTCATAATAGAAAAATTTTAACCTGATTAATTTTCAGGTTATATGTGATGCATCTCTCCAGATTAGATGTCTTGTTGCTAAACGACCTGGAAGCAGCCATGCTCCTTTGCCTTCAGGAAGTCAGGCATTTTGTGAAAATTAACACAATTTTGCACCTCCATGCCTTTTGCCACATGGAGATGCACGTCTATACGGTGCTTTTGATTTGTTAAATAATTGCTTATTATAAGCCCACATTTTGGACTAAATTTATTTTTGTTTAAATTGTAGTAGTAAAATATTTGTTTTGAACCTTTACAACATTCTGACAACACTCTTTGCATAATGGTGTATTTGATTATTTGATAAGTTATCAAATAAGGGAGCCGACAGAGTCGGGTCTCCCTGACAGGCGAGTTTAGGCAATTCTATCTAGAAGCTTAAAAAGACATGGGAGCTGGGAGATGGTTCTGTAGTTTCAGAGAGATTTTTGGTCAGAATTTTTTTTTTTCAGATTAGGAGTAATCACTGCATGCTTGAATAATAAAGGAAAGTTACCACTAGACAGAGAGAGATTACCGATATTAGCTACAGATGGAATGAGCGATGGTGGCAGGGATCTACCAATTTGTGAGGAGGACAGGAGATAGAGTAGTAAGATAAGAAGAGAGCAGATACTTCATCTTCATTTGTGGGATCAAATAAATCAAAAGAGAAGTTGTCAGAGGTTGTTGGGAAGGAATTGAGCTGGTTGCTATTTGAGGAATTGGATACCATTCCTAGGCTGATCTTACCAATCTTGTCCTTGAAGTAAGATGTAAGATCCTGGGCACTGGTAGTAGTTGGATTGTTTGTTGTGGGATGGGTGAAAAGAGATTTAAAAGTGTTAAAAGGCATTTGGAGATAGAAGCTTAAGAGATGAGAGATTGAAACTATGTTTATTTAGCAGTGTTCAGAGCACATCATTAGGAGTGGTAATAGCAGTGTATGTGAGGAAATCATTAGAGCTACAAGATTTGCGACAATGACGTTCTGCTTTAAGAGAACGTTTATGAAGATTTTGTGTTACTTTAGTGTGCCATGGGTTAAATTTTAGATGACGTGGATTGTGGAAATAGCTGGAGCCACTTGATCAAACGCTGTTGCTAGGGTTTGGTGAAAATGACTGCCATATCAGGGTAGGAAAATGTAGAAATTGGGGAGAGAAGGTGTTTGAGAGAGGTGGAAAACTGTTAAAGATTAATAGAGTTAAGATTTCTTTGGGTATGAGGGGGCTTGGCAGAGTTTGACAGCAGTGAGTTTGAAGTACTGGGGTTAAGCATTTAGATGGTAAGGAGATGATCTAAGAAGGGGAAAAGAGCATTGAGGAAATTAAAAACTGAGCGTAGTCTAGAGAAAAAAAGTGGCCATCCCAATGAGTAGAGAATTCAACAGATTGGATAAGTCCGAGGGAGGAGGTTAGAGAGAGTAGTTTGGAAGCAGCATTGGAATGTGTATTAGCAATGAGGACGTTGAAATCACCCATGATGATGGTGGATATGTCAGAAGATAAGAAGTGAGAGATCCATGCAGAGAAATGGTCAATAAATTGTTGGTGTGGTCATTGGGAAAGATAGATCACAGTAACATGCACAGAGAATGGATTAAAAATCCAAATAACATGTAAACATAGAAACATAGAATTTGATGGCAGAAAAGATACGCTTGTCCCATCTACTCTGCCGATTTTTTAACGTATGGTAATCTCAAACCTTATTTGATCTTTAGTTCTTTGTAAGGATATCCTTATGTATATCCCAAGCATGTTTAAATTGCACTGCTGTATTAGCCTCTGCCACCTCTGATGGGAGGCTATTCCATTTATCCACTACCCTTTCTGTGAAGTAATTTATCCTCAAATTTCCTCTGAGCCTACTTCCCTCCAGTTTAAGTGCTTGTCCTTGTGTTTCCCTCCTGTACCTCGTTAAAACCTTTGATATATTTGAAATTCTTTATCATGTCCCCCTTTCCCTTCTCTGCACCAAACTATACATATTAGGATCTTTTAGTGTTTCCAGGCAAGTTTTATTTATATCCTTCTAGAGATATGACCAACAGAATTGAACAGAGATTCTAGATGAGGATATACCAATGACCTATACAGTGCCATTATTACTTTTTTATTTCGCTACTGATTCCTCTCCCTATGCAACCAAGCATCTGACTGGCCTTTCTCATTGCTTTGTTACATTGCTTACCTGCCTTTAAGTCACCTGAAATAGTGACTCCTACTCCCTTTCCTACTTAATAGTTTCCATTATAGTGCCATTTCTACTATATAGGTTTTTTTTTTTTTAAAAAAACACTTTATTTATCATCATCATGATCATCATCAGTTATTTATATAGCGTCACTAACTCATTCACATCAGTCTCTGCCCCATTGGAGCTAACAGGCTAAATTCCATAACATACACACACACACACACACACACACAGACAGGGAGAGACAACCTAGGGTCAATTTTGATAGCAACCAATTAACCTACTAGTATGTTTTTGGAGTGTGGGAAGAAACCCACGAAATCACAGGGAGAACATACAAACTCCAAACAGATAAGGCCATGGTCAGGAATCAAACTCATGACCCTGAAGTGCTAACCACTAGGCCACTGTGCTGCCCCTACAGTTTTGTCACAAAAAATGCAAACAACTGACATGTTCAAAAGGTAATAAAGACAATCGATATCTATCAGTAGAGGCAAGATGAGGGAACCAAATTTGGTTAGAATGATTGCACAGTGTAAACACATATAATAGGTACATTAGCACAGAATTGAAAATAGACCTAGGAAAGGAGTATAGCAGTGTGGCGATGTATATAGAGGGTAGGGGAGAGATAGGAAAGAGAAGGGGGGTAAGTGGGGAAGGGAGTAGTGAGACCGAATACGGGACTCCGGGGGCCAAGTGACATTATGCGTGTGTAATCTCCTAAATAACAATCACAGGAAGAGGGCTGAGACACACTGAGGAAGATGAGGTGAGTGTGCAGATCCGGAAGTACCATTATAAAGATCTATAAGGCTTAGGAATCATGTGACCGGCCCTGCCGTGAACCCAGAAGTGCCGTGCAGCTGTCAGAACTCGACACAGGAGCGAGGAGAAGGTAAGAATCCCCCACCCCTTAGGGTGGACACCCTAAAGGGTTTGTCAGGAAATTTTCTGTGGAAACGTTTGAGGAGAGCAGGAACATGGAGATCTCGAGCCAGGACCCAGGAGCATTCTTCAGGGCCATAGCCCTTCCAATCAACTAGGATTTGAAGGGTTCCTCTGGAGATACGAGAATTGATAATCTCATTAACCTCAAATTCCTGATCTTGCACAGAAACAGCAGAGGGATCTCTGGGGTAGAGAGAAAATATATTAATGATGACTGATTTAAGCAGGGAAACATGGAAGACGTTAGTAATCTTCAAAGTGGAAGGAAGTTCCAGTCTGAAGGCTACAGGATTTATGATTTCCAAGATTCTGAATGGACCAATAAACCAGGGTGAAAACTTTCTGGAAGGAACCTGGAGCAGGAGATTCCGTGTAGATAGCCAAACCTTATCTCCAGGACTGATTAAAGGAGTGCAACATCTTCTTTTATCAAATAATCTTTTACTGGAGAGGGAGGTTTGAGTTAAATTTTGATTGGCGAGAGATCAACGGGAGGAGAAATCTTTAAATAGAGAATCAACTGCCGGGACTCCAGAGGGAGAAAGATCAGTAAACGAGAAAGTTTTGGGTGAAATCCTAGAAGAGTATAGAAAGGAGAAACAGCAGTGGACTTATAAAATAAATTATTATGGGCGAATTTGGCCCAAGTTAATAAGTGAACCCAGTTGTCATGAGAAGGTGAAATATAGCATCTTAGAAACTTCTCCAATTCTTGATTGGTCCTTTCCGTAAGGCTGTTGGTCTGAGGATGATAGGCGGAGGAGAATTTTAACTTGATTCCACAAAGATGACAAAAGGCCCTCCAGAATTAAGCCACGAACTGGCTACCGCGATCAAAAACAATTTCATCTGTGCATCCATGTAGATGGAAGATCTCTCTTATGAAGAGTTGCACCAAGAAGGAAGCGGGGTGGTAGGCCTTTCAAAGGTATAAATGGGCTGCTCAAGAGAAGTTATCAGTAACTACCCAGACTACCGAGTAACCTTTGGATAACGGAAGATCCGTGATAAAATTCAATAATAGATGACTCCAGGGATGATCCGGTACAGGCAAAGGATGTAGATTCCCATATGGGGGCTGTCTAGAATTTTTACTTTGCGCACAGGTAGTGCAGGAGGAGACGTACTATTGAACATCAGAGGATAAAGATGGTCACCAATACTTTGGGTGATTAATTCATTGGTCTTTTTGATTCCAACACGACCAGAAAAATGGGAAAGGTGAGCCCTTTTAAGAAGTTTACCACGAAGATGGGAACGTATGACCGTCTTTCCTCTGGGGATCACTAGGTCTGTGGGGGTAGTGGGTAAAATACATTCAGGATCCAGAATAGGTTTTACCTTGTCCTGTTCCTCTTGATCTGAAGAGACGAAGAACGTGAGAGGCATCAGATTTTTTGTTCTTAGATCCTGGTCTGAAGGTAATACAAATGTTAAATTGTGAGAAAAACAAGAGCCATCTGGCTTGTCGAGAGTTCAAGCAAGTAGCAGATTGTAAAAACAGGTTTTTATGGTCGGTATAGATGATAACAGGAAAAGAAGCACCCTCCAAAAGATGTCTCCACTCTTACAACGCTAGTTTTATAGCAAGTAATTCAGGATCTCCAATGCCATAGTTCCTCTCCGCATGTGACAACTTCCGTGCAAAGAATATGCATTGCAGGATTTTCCCCATGGGGGACCATTGAGATAAGACTGCCCTGACTCCAACGGAGGAAGCATCAACATCTAGCTGAACATGATGAGGTTGTTGTAACACAGGTGCAGTAGTAAAGGCTTTATTTAGTAGCCTGAATGCTCTAACTGCCTCTGACGACCAAACTTTAGAATTGGCTGAGTGTTTAGTCAAAGCAGTGATTGGTGCCACTAGAGAAGAGAATCCCTGAACGAATTTTCTACAGAAGTTAGCAAATCCCAAGAATCGCTGAGTTGCTTTAAGGCCTACAGGCTTAGGCCAATATATTTATTGAAGTTTCGTGGGATCCATCTGAAGACCGGACCCAAAAATTATGTAATCCAGGAAAGATATGCGTTCACATTCAAAGACTCATTTTTGAAGTTTGCAGAATAATTGATCCTGTCATAGGTGAGTCAGAACTGTAGATACATGTTCCCGATGGGACTTTAGATTAGAAGAGTAAATGAGGATGCTGTCCATACAAATGACAACAAAACGATAAAGCATGTCATGAAATAACTCATTCATAAAATGTTGGAAAACTGCTGGAGCGTTATATAACCAGAAGGGCATCACCATATATTAGAAATGGCGGATATGAGTATTAAATGCTGTTTTCCATTCATCCCCTCTTTTGCTCTGGATTAATTTATAAGCGCCCTGTAAATCCAACTTGGTAAAGACAGAAGCTCCTTAAATCTGTCGAAGAGTTCAGAGATTAGGGGTAAAAGATATTTATTTTTTATAGTGATACAATTAAGACCCCTATAATAAATACATGGGCGTAGACCTCCATCTTTTTTTTTTGACAAAGAAAAAAACAGCCCCAGCTGGGGAAATAGATTTCCTTATGAACCCTCATTTTAGGTTGTCCTCAATATAAGCAGACATAGCCAGAGATTCCGCCATAGAGATAGGATATACTCGCCCACGTGGAAGTGTTTTGTCAGGAAGCAATTCTATTGCACAATCCCAAGGTCGGTGTGGTTGTAGCTCGGAGACTCCCTTGTTCACAGAAAACATCAGAATAAGAGGCATATGGAGCAGGAATATCCATAGGCGTAGAGGCTGTGAGTAAGGGTTTTTTTTCATGGATAATCACTTTTTGTAAATAATGGGAAAGACAAAATAATCCCCAGGATAACACTTGAGGCTTTTGTCAATCCAGTACTGGAGAGTGTGTCCCAAAACTAGAGAGTTAATCGCTTTATGGATAATTAAGAATGAGATGGTCTTAATTTGCAGGACACTAATTTGAAGAGACACAAGCACAGTACGAAATTTAACTGACCTGCCCCCACAATCCTACTACCATATGTAGCGGTAATAGCGATAGGTTGGGGAAGCAAAATGATGGGTGTGGATAATTTAGCAGCAGTCTCTGCAGAAATAAAGTTCCCACTGCGTCTGAGTCAATAAGTGCTAATTAGAAGAGTTGGTGATTAGAATAACGAAGGGACACCTCAATCGAGAAATTAGAATCACATGGAGAAGTCCCAGTTATGCCTAACCTAGCCTAACCAGAGCTGGTTAGACCTTTCTGTTTCCCGACCGAATAGGGCAAATGCATAGATGATGTCCAGGCTCACTGCAATAGAGACATAGGTTATTTTTAAACCGCCTCTCTCTCTCTTCAGATGTGAGGCGTGCTCGACCCAATTGCATTGGCTCTTCAGCAGGTATTACTGGAAACTGGAACCTAGGTGCCAATGATGTGTATGACAGGTATACTCTCTCTCCTGATTCCTTTCCTGAAAACGAATGTCAATCTGATTGCAAAGGGAGATTAAGGCATCAAGAGTAGAGGGGAGTTCTCGGCCAGCCAGCTCATCCTATATTCTCTCGTACAGTCTCACCCAGAAGGTGGATGTAAGCGACTCGTCGTTCCATCGCAGATCAGAAGCTAGGGTAAGGAAGCGAATGGCATACTGTCCCAAAGGGAGTGTCCCTTGGCATAAATGAAGGAGACAGAAACTACAATGGAGACTCTGCCGGGTTCATCAAATACCTTTTAGAAAGATTCTAGAAACATATTGTACACTTGTAGAAGGGGATCATTTCATTCCCAAAATAGAGAAGCCCATGCCAAGGCCTGACCTGACAAAAGGGATATGATGTATGCCACTTTAGTCTTGTCAGTAGGGAAGTTTCCTGGCTTTAGTTCAAACTGGATAGCACATTGATTTTAGAAACCCCTGCAAGACTTGGGATCACCGTCAAACTTCGGAGGATTGGGAATCCAAAGCTGGGTAGAAGCAGCCGGAGAAGCAGCTGCACCCTGGGCTGCAGGGTCTGGTGGTAGAGAATTGACATGGGTGGCCAGAGTGTTCTGCAGGGTATCCATGCGGTTTGAAAATCCCCACAAGAACTGTAAAAGTTGCGTCTGGTTCATTTCTTGCTCCTCCACATGTCCTACTAATTGTCCCAAAAGATCTCGTGCCTAGGGATTGCCAGTTTCATCCATATCTAATTTTTGGTAAGAGCAAACTATTATTTCCAGGAGTGTTCACTCAGTCTAGATTGACACAGTCCTAGCAAGGCACGGCTGCGCAGAGTTCAACAGCCCCCTGGTCTTCTCCAAGAACTACAGCAAGGTGAGATGGGTTTAGCTGCTAGGAGACTGCAGGTCGCGGACCTTGGATCGGTCCCTAGACATGAGAAGGATAGAAGAAATGGCAGCAAGCAACTGAACAATGGCAGTATCTTAGGAGCTGCTGGAGTGGATGAATGATTGATACAGCTGACACTCTGCAGAGAGGAGATCCAGAAAGGGAGGTTAGTAAACTAGCCGGGTCCGGTACACGATTCAGAAGGCCAAATATACACAGGGATGAGGCAAGAGAGTGGTCAGAAGGTAAGCTGGGTTCGGTACACAGGTCAGATGTCTGAATAGCAGAAGGAAGATCTGAGGAGAGTAAATAGCAGGCAAGCCAGGTCTGGTACACAGAATGGAATTAGCAGACAGTAGAACCATCAGCTGAACTAACGGGAGTCAGTAGGTAAATAACATGTTGCTCTGACACAGGTTTAGCGTCAGAGCCTCTCTTTTATACAGCAAGAGATTTCAAACTTCCCGCCGCGGGAACATGTGATCATCCCTGCTGAGGAGTCTTGTGACCGGCCCCACAGCAAACCCGGAAGTGCCGCACGTCTGTCAGAACGGGACATAGGAGCGAAGAGAAGGTATGAATCCTCCCACTTTGGAAGAGACAGGAGACAGATGATGTATTTGAGGTTAGCTGGATTTTGGCAGTGTTCAGAAATATGTATGGGAGAAGTGAGGGCGACCTGGATTATGTGATATATCATCAACTATTAGAAGCAGAGAGAGAGAAAGATAGGTAAGATAATTGTAAGGTGTGTGAACATTTAATTTCTGGAAACAGGATGAGGCTGTTCCAGATAGTGAGTATAAAACAAGTTCATGAGTGTTAAATAGAGTTGAGTGAAGTAATGAAAGGACAATGTGAAGAAAGGTGTGTCTTGCAGGAAGAGTGAAGGATGTTATAGTCCTAAAGATAATTCCACAAAAAGGAAAGTATGAAAAGCAATTTGCTAAACAATTGGATTTCAGAGTAAAAGCAAGAAACTGAGGGAAAGAAAAAGAAATACCTAATAACTGTGTCCATTGTAGTTCAACAGGAAGTGAAGATGTAGCTTATGTCTGAAGGTCTTAATTGTTGTTCAATGTTTGTTTAACTGTGTTGTTTAACTGTATTTTCTAAACACTTTTTGAATGTGTTAGACAGCATGTGTGACACATGCTGTCTAACAGAGAGAGGATCTAGAGAGGGTCAGCAGCAATACTTTGGCCAAAATTGGTGAAATTTTGGACAGTTGTGAAGAGATAATTAGAAAATAGACTGTAAATGACTATAATTCTGTAAATAGTCATATAGTGACTGTCAGGAGGAGAGCATAAATCGGATATGCTGAAATAGAATATTGGATGTCAGGACCCAAAATAAATCTTTGTATGAATACCTAAATTAACCTGATCTTGAACTCAGATAAAGGTGTGACCAAATGAGCCCAGGAGGAGGTCATTGAGTTAGGCAAACCCTTTGTGCAGAGACCAGCTTAAGATATGCAGATCACAGACATCCATTGTATTTGATCATGTGTAGCCCTAGCTAATTGACTTCCTTTCAATAGGTAGTGTAAACACAAACTAACCCCTGGGTGTAAATTGGTGAACCATATGCCTAGGTGAGATCCTTGTAGACAAAGATAGCGTTTGAAGACTGCCTATAAAGATATATGTAAATATGGGTTTCAAAGGAAAATGTCTACATTGTTCACATTTTGGGAAATCTGGATGCCACTCTGTACTGAGGGACAAAAACCACACAAGGGTCTTGAAACATAGATACCAACTACACAGGAAACAGCCATAGGCACATGTATTTCAGGATGAGATTGGATATTGTTGTAATTCCATTATGTTTGGTGTTTAAATGTGCGGGAGATTATGACCGGTTTATTGAGGGATGTGTCCTTTCTCTGAGATATATCTGTGAAGAATTACAAACAGGTCAAGACTCTGGGAATATTTGTGAGCAAAGTATAGTGACACCCAGGGGACGTTTCCACCCCCACATTAGCATTCACACTGCCCCTGTGAATGCTGTCCCATTTGAGTTTGCTTAAAAATCTCTGTTCTGAAAGGAAAAACTGTCAGACTTTTGGGAAAATCAAGTTACATTGATAAGCTGTCCATCTTCTTAGCCAAATCCCCTTGGACAGAATGCAATTCATGGAAGTGCAAATCTGAATGTAATCCTTTTTATTTTAAACTGTTTTTGCTTGTTATGTCAAATTTATTAATTGTTATTCATTATTTTTGTTATCTGTATACCCTGTACTTTTTGTATATTAAATCTATAATTTAATAAGTTGCGTCCTTGATACTCTAAAGAATCCATTAGCCTTTTAGAAGAGAGATTGCTTGACCAGGTTAACCCTTGGAATGCCAGTGTGTGATTTGTTGATACATTTGATTAACAAACTGTGTGTGTTTATATTTACATTTGTGTAACAGTCTGGAGGTGTGAAGAGTTAACCCTGTGTGTGCTGGTGTGGGTCTTGTTAGTTTGTGGATAACTAGAAGCCTGTGTGCCAGTGTGGGACAGTATATTGGGGTCCTATTGCCCGTACCCAATAGGTGGTGGCTGAACCTTGAAGTGTCTGGGGGTGTGAGAGCGCTGTGTTTGGGGGCGATTCCGTAGGTCTAGAACCTGTGTAATAGGTGAGAGAGGCTGCGGGCTGAAATCGTGTGTGACCTCATACAGCAAACACCCCAAAGTCACGGCAGCTTGAGCTTGTTCGTGACGGTGACAAAAACAGCTCAAAATCACATAATTTTACCTATTTTTCACAATTATTAATATTGTTTTTGAGGCAACATCTGTAACAAAACCAAAATATGAAGATGTTTTAGAACCAACACCACATCCAAAACCAAAACTAGAAAAAGAAAGAGGGAGAGAGGGAGAGAGAGGGAGAGAGAGGGAGAGAGAGAGATGAGAGAGAGATGAGAGAGAGAAAAAGAGAGAGACTACAATTTTATTTCAAACAGAACAGCAGGAAGTCCAGGAGGAGGCTCAGGAGAAATCCAAGGAAGAGGACAGTGAGGAGGATTAACAAGAGGTCCAACAGTAGGCCAGTGTAGAGGCCCAGTAGCAGGCCCTGGAGGGGGCGGGGAGGCCATCCCAGGTCCCAGAAGCAGAATATAAATACATATTATAGTATATTTAGTGTGTTGTTTCTGTGGAAGAGTATAGGCCTCACATTTATTTATTTTCTGATTCCATAATTGCCTAGGCCTATGCAAATGTTGGAATTACACAGGTGTATTAAATACTTAGCATAATAACTGTTTGGCATTAACTATAACTACCCCCTCACAACTGCATCTGCATGTGTCTCCAAAATACAGTTCTCTAGGTTGTACTTTGTTAACAATAAAATGAATTCTTAGAATAATTTATAGTAATGTAGCACCTCTCAGCTCTGTAGAGCTTGAGAAATATGGAACCAAACTACACCGCAGAGAAAAATCATGTTTCTAATATGTAATAATGTTGTGATGTAATTATGTTTAAATATAGCATTTCATATTTTTTTCTTTTTTACAACTGACGACAAAGACCACCCTGAGAAAAAAATAAATAAAAATAGAGTGTGATTTATTAAACAAACGTGCCTTTTTTTTTTTCAACAAAAAACATATGTACTTCAAGCATACAGACATTTGTGTTCAACTACAAATGGATCTGAAGAAACCTCTCTTGCTGAATATGGTCTAGATATAAATTCCCATCAGAATACACGGAAGATAAAAAGTATTCAATTAACCGCACCTGATCACAATGTACTTATTAATGAAAAATCATTAAAATTTTTTTTTTTTTTCCATTTTTCCCTCCTTGCAATAGGCTACATTTATCAGGATTACATTTTACAGTACTTAAAATGCCTTTTTACAGTTGCTCTTGATTGCAAACACCTTCACTAGCATGCATATGCGCCCATCAGCACTATCAATTGGCACTTACACCAGACCTGTAGTTGGTACAAGTGACACGAGAGAAAGTACCTTAGGAGTTTGAATTGGGTGCTATTGCGTGCACTCGAGCTTGGCATGCCCTCACCGGACATTGAATACATGCATACGCCCATTTCCCTTCCCATTCCGCCCAAGAAATCGTAGGCTGTCCTAAGCATTCTTTGCACTCAAAGATGAATTGCATACACATGCGTTCTGTGGTGTATAGTGAATTTCTGGGCACCATACCGCATTTGCATCATAAAGTATACTTAAAAGTATACTTAAGTATACTTAAAAAACTGTGGATTTGAATACAAGTGGAAATCCGCACAAATTCCATAAATTCCATACATGTTACATTCCGATTTTAATCAAGCCCATTGAGTGTATGTGGATTTCTTGGCATCAGGTATCATGTGTAAATTAATTGATATGTTATGTCATGTTTGACATATTATATTATGTGTGTATTACTTTGCATATTACATCTTGTTTGGGCTTATTCCTTGGCAGGCTACATCTTATTAAGCTTAGTACTTGGAATTTTACATCTTGATCACTACTTGGATGATTGTATCATATTATGCATATTACTTGTATTACATATTGTTGGAAATATAACTACTCAGCTCATTATCATGTGCTTCGAACTTTATATTGTGAGCACTGGGTTTGTATTCATAGAGTTTCCTTCTTTAGCCATACAAGGCATGGTAAATATGTACACCCTAGTACATAATGTTGTGTGCTCTAAATAGCCTACTAAGGAGAAGATTCAATTCAACACAATGTGTCTCCAGAACAGCCTGCAGAGACACATTTCTCGCTTCCCATAAAGGTGGGAAGCAGATGCCATAGAAAATGATGGGGATGACAGTATTGATTGTTAGTTTGGTTAAAACAGGAGGTATCGCAGATATCAGCTGCGTTAGCCTGTAGTTGCCTATTTGTTTTAGCCTTTGCTCCCTATGCGCATCAATGAGCCTTGGACGCCCTTGACCTTGTTGCCAGTTCACAGCTTCTTCTTCTTTGGACCACATTTGGTAGGTAATAACCATTTCATAATGGAAACACTCCACAAGACCTGCCGGTTTTGGAGATACCCAGTCATAGAGCCATTACAATTTGGCCTTTGTCAAAGTCACTCAGATCCTTACACTTGACTATTTTTCTTGCTTCCAACACATCATTTTCAAGAACTGACTGTTCACTTGCTGCTTAATATATTCCACCCCTTGACAGGTTCCATTGTGACAAGATAATCAATGTCATTCTCTTCACTTGTGAGAGAGAGAGAGAGAGAGAGAGAGAAAGAGAGAGAGAGAGAGAGAGAGAGAGAGAGAGAGATTGTAGAATATCAAAATGTAAAAGAAAATCTAACACATAGAGCGTCTGAAAGCAGCATATGTTCAAATATGGTATACTAGTGCCATCTTGTGGACAATCTTGGTTATGAAAAAATGTTGTAATTTAATTAGATAATTTAAACGTTCAATGTTTATTGTTTACTTGGGGTAAATATTATTTAAATATGCATTTCTGTATCTATATAGAAAATTATGAGCCATTCTGCATACTTATTTTTTTTCTAAAGTAGGGAGCACATCATGAGGTTATGAGGTTTGCTATACATATATATATATAGGGCATCTACAGTATGTTTACATAACAATAGATAGTAGATATATTAAATTTTTTTGAAAAGTTAAAGGTACAAGCTAGCCCATCCTACATTTTTAATATGCCTGTGATTTATTTGCAAAGTGGATAAACAAATGTATACATTTCAGATAAGATTAAAACCCCTTTGTGAGCCGAATTTGCAGTCTGGATGTGCAAACATGCCTACCTGTATTCCTATAACACTTATTGAAATGTCTTCATCCAAGTAATATACTTTTAAATGATTTTAAATGATTATTTAACTCTAACATTTTCATAAACCCCTCAATGACTGGAGTGCATTGCAAATTTGTGATGATACATATTTTAACATTTGTATATTTGCTGGTTAAAAAGCAATATCTTGTTTATTTGTCAGGGTATCTGAGTGAAATTTTTGTTGCAATATGTGGCAGATCAGGCTTTTATTCGGTAGCAATTTTTAAATAAGCAATTTGTTTTATTTTTAAGGTTTATAAAACTAAACTGCATCAAAGTAGGAAATAATACCCTTTTCCAGAATAATTTAAAATAATTGTAAATAATTCTCAGCTATTAGAGTGCCTCTGTTTCTCTTGTTTATTTTAATACCTAAAATGTGTACATTTCTCTAGTTTTAGGGGTAAAATGTGTTTTTGTAAAAAAAAATATATATATATATTTTATAAACTTATTGATTTTTATTATAGAATTATTTTTATTAGACTGTCTCCCAATAGGTCAGAAAACAGTGAATAGCCCACGCATCATTGCAAATACCAGCTTTTAGACAGTTACTTTTCTAGTTACTTATCCCAAGTGTTAGAAAACAACTCTGTGCCGCTTTGTTTTTTCTTATTTAATTTCTGTATGAGTATTTCTGTGTGTGTGTGTGTGTGTATGTGTATGTGTGTGCTAGTGTCTGTGTGTGTGTGTGTGTGTAACTTGGAAGCATGCAATAGCATATATTGGCTGTGTTGCATCTCCCAAAACCAATATGACCGCTGTGGAATGCAGATTGGGTGCTCTGATTCTGCTGTTAAGCATAGAGTCTCAATTGGGGAATCTAGTGTATCTCTTGTGCTTTTGTGGGGGGTACAGAAGTGTAGTACCCAATGTATTTAATCCATATGGGGACTTCTTTTGAGGTTACTGTGTATGGAGGAAAGGGAGGAAAAAGGCTTGGTGATTATATGGTGAGTATATGGTTGGGTGGGAAGAATTTAATGGTTGCCATGGTAATGTGAATGGAGAGTACAGTGTGTAAATGGAAGAGGTAAAGTTAGCTTGTGCAGGAATGGTAATTGCTGGAGGAGTTAGGAAAGGAGATGAAATTAATATATATAGGGGGATTTAAGTAGGCAGTGAGGCAGTTGAGGAGCATTTGAATGAAATGTTCATAAGGGGAGTAAAACAACTGTTTATAAACAAGCACACTCCAGAAGCATGGTGATCCCTAAACAAGTGCCTGAAATGATGAATTGCAATGGGTGCTACACCTTGGCACCCCAACATTACCACAATCAGACTGTGAGTTTCACGACATCTCAGTCTGTGTTACCCGGTGGTCAGGCGCGGGATGACGGACGTCAGCCCCGGGGGCACACGCCGCCTGCGCGGCCGCATCACATTTATATTACTTCCGGGGGGCGGCCGGCCCTAACAGCCGTGATTCTGAGCGGCCCGGGGGACCGATGCCCCCCGGTCCAGCCCGCCCCTGCCGGTGGTCATCTTGGAGTTGGGAAACACTTTACACTGATACACACTATTGCTTGCTGCCCATAACAAATGAACTGCTCTTCTATGTGCAATACAAGCTACAAACACTGTGCCCCAAAAGGACTTTGAGACACAAACATTTATGAACATAAACATTATTAGACCACCAGAGCTATTTATACTGAACTAATTTACCACCAGACCTTTAAACATTCTCAACCCTCTCATCTATTTTTTTTATTGTACCACTCTGATGCTATCTAGCTTCAATTTGCTCCTTTTTTTCCAAGCAGTTTATTCCAAGAGTTTTTACATTACTTACATCTCTATCTCTCTTAACCTAACTATTGCTCTATTATGGCTTGACAAGCCTCCCGCTGGGCTTACCGACTGCTCTCCTACCCCCCCTTCTTGTTTCATCTACAGGTTATGAAGTATAGAATTAGATACTGAGAGAACCACAAAGACAACAGGTACACACTACAAGGATAATTGGTGCGTCCCTACAAGAACAATTGATACAGCCATTATCTACATCCTGAATCTCACCTACAATATATATTCACCTAATATCTCTCTCCCGCCTCTCTCTCTTTTCCCCTTCCACTATTTTCTCTACAGGAGCAGGGCCACTTTTACCGGCCCAAAAAACAAATGAATGGCCGACCAGCCAAATATTCTTTCCATCCTGCCATGAACCTGCAACATGCAGTAAAATTCACATACAACAACCGTCATGACAGAACACATAGTAAATAGGGAAAAAAGAAAATACTACTACAGTTGCGCACAACGCAGGATGACCCATGTGGAGGTAAAATCGGAAACCCAGAGTGCCACAAGCCAATCAGGCCCCTGAGGAAAAGAAATGGAAAAATCCCTCCGCGCCTCCTTTTAACAGGAAAAGCAACGCATGTTATGGGTCAGCCAGAAAACTGGAACTTCGTAAGGGGGTACCCATCACGGTGTCTAAACCAATTACCACCAGGGGCAGGGGCCATATCCCTATACAACCTTGTTAACTCAACCGGGCAAACTGCAATATCCTGATTACGATGCAAGCTAATCCACTGCCCCTTACCCAACGGATCAGTCTTTGATCTATGGATCTTACAAGCTATGCTATCATTCTTTACCACAACATTCCTGTGAAGTAACCCCGACCCAATTGCCAATATAGAGGAAGCTAACAACTCCCCTATTACGAAAGCACCAAAAAAAGCCACGCAAAACAAAGCAGCCTCAAACTCATCATTAGCAACTACCGAAAATATATTTAAAAGTCCAACTAACAATCCCTTGTCAATAGGCTTACGCCTATTTTCCACCGCAGGGGAAATCCTACCCCAACCTCTTAAAGCTTTACAAACCAAAACATTCTTAGTAACATCCTGACTACCATTAAGCTGAGGAAAAAAGGAAATACCTTACAGAGCCAACACCATATAGGGCTTACATTTAGCCACCTGAAAACAATGCCGCACAAAAGACAGGATGCGCTGCTGCTCAGTCTTACCTCCAGCCTCCCTTTATGCACAAAACCTTTCCCAGGGTGACCAAGCCTCCTGATATTTCTTCAAGGTGCCCGGTGCTGCCGAATGTTTAGCACGCTCCTTTATACCGGCCTTATATTCTGCCAGACTAAATCAGGGCATGATACACCAATATCATTAGCATCAGGGGCTAGCAAGCGAAACTTCAGCCAAATCAAATCTAGACAAAGCATCCGCAATCCCATTAGCAGACCAAGGCACATGCCTCGCCCTAAAGGTAATGTTAAACGTTAAGTATTTATACACCATATGTCTCAATAACCTCAATAAGGGAGTAGCCTTCTGATTATTGATAGCATGCACAACCATATTATCACACCAGAAAATTATACTTCTATTACGAAGATCACCCCACAATTCCATAGCCACAATAATAGGGAACAATTCCAACAACAAGAGATTACCTGTGAGACCCTCCTGCCAACAAGAAAGGGGCCACGATGCCGCACACCACTCCCCGCCCAATTAAGCACCAAACCCGGAAGAACCAGCAGCATCCGTAAACAATTGAAGCTCAACATTATTGGAGGCAGGCAAAGTCCACAAACAAACCCCAATAAAACTTTCCAAGGACAAGCGCCACATAGCCAAATCATCCCTAATCTCCTTGAATATCCTTACAAAATGAAGGGCTTTTGTAATACCAACCATAACTCTCTCCAACTTCCGACAAAAAACCCTACCCATGGGGATCACAAGACAAGCAAAATTAAGCAGGCCAAGCAGTGACTGCACCTGTTTTAGCTGCACCTTACACGAGTGCCGTAACTAGACATTTTGGTGCCCTGGGCGAGACAGAGCACAGGCGCCCCCATCTTAGTGGGAGTGACACTTGCGGAGTGGGTGTGGCCAACCTAATGTGGGGGTGTGGCTAGCGCATTACCTTCTATGTGTCTCACTGATAGTCGTGAAAGCTGATTCAATAATAAGCCAGCTGTGAACCTCACTGAGAGTGGACACCCTGCCTCAGTGTAATTATGTGTTATATATGAGAATTTGACTTACTGTCCATCAGTGATGGAGTGCAAATGAAAATGGTCTGTCCACTGTGCCATGAGACAGGTCAGGTGGCGTGTTTCTCCTTCTCTAGCTGTTTTACCTGGTCTGAGGCACAGGGGTAAGCCGTTCTAGAGAGGGGTTCCAAAGAAAATTGGCTTAAAACTTAAATAAAAATCAGCAAAACCTCACCAACTCTCCCCATTGCAGCCAGTAGTTGTACCAACCTCACCCTGCACCAATACAACCCATGTACCCACCCTACACCAATGTCATCCCTGTCCCCACACTGCACCAATGCCACCCCCTCTACCCACACTACACCAATGCCAGACCTGTCCCCACACTGCGCCTATGCCACCCCCTCTACCCACACTACACCAATGCCAGCCCTGTCCCCACACTGCACCTATGCCAACCACACTACACCAATGCCAGCCCTGGCCTAACACTGCACCTATGTCACCCCCTCTACACCAATGTCAGCCCTGGCCCCACACTGCACCTATGCCACCCCCTCTACCCACACTACACCAATGCCAGACCTGTCCCCACACTGAACCTATGGCACTCCCTCTACACCAATGCCAGACCTGTCCCCACACTGCACCTATGCCACCCCCTCTACCCACACTACACCAATGCCAGCCCTGGCCCCACACTGCACCTATGCCACCCCCTCTACCCACACTACACCAATGCCAGACCTGTCCCCACACTGAACCTATGCCACCCCCTCTACACCAATGCCAGACCTGTCCCCACACTGCACCTATGCCACCACCTCAATCCACACTACACCAATGCCAGCCCTGGCCCCACACTGCACCTATGCCACCCCTTCTACCCACACTACACCAATGCCAGCCCTGGCCCCACACTGCACAAATGCCAACCACACTACACCAATGCCAGCCCTGGCCCCACACTGCACCTATGTCACCCATCTCTACTACACTACATCAATGCCAAACCTGTCTCCACACTGCACCTATGCCAGCCCAACTGTGACATGTAGGGGGGTAGAAGAAGGGAGACAAAAGCTTCACTTGCCTGGGGGGGAGATAAAAGCTGATACCTGAAGGGAAGCAGGACAGAAACTGTCACACACAAAGGGGGTGGGGGGTTAGAGGCGGGCAGAGGATCTCACAAGGAAAGGGTGGAGACAGAAGCTGTCACACTCAGGGAGATTTTTTCGGAGACAGATGTACATGAGGAGGAAGTCAAGCCCACTTTCCCATAAGCCCCGCCCCTCCGAAGTCCGTGAATCGGATGGTATGCTTTAGCTGTCACACACACAGAGATGAGGTGAGGGGAGAGATATTGTAAAAGAGGAGTGGAGGAGAGAGTCTCAAACTCTTAGTAGGCACAACATGGGCTCTTAAGAGGATCCGGGTGCTGGGCACCATTTTGGATTCGCTGAGTGCCGGTAATCTGCAGTCACAGAGCCAGGGCAAATAGCGGGCGGCCGTTGCTTGTGCCCTGGGCGACAGCACCGCCCGCACTGCCCTAGTTACGGCTCTGCCTTACACTCACCTTGAAAAGAATCAATCACACCCCTCAACTTATCCACTTTCTCCATAGGAAGCCTACAACACTCCGCTCTAGTGTCAATTTCAATACCCAGGTATGACACTTTCTCCGTCGGACCTTCTGACTTGTCCGCTGCCACTGGAGACCCCATCACCCTAATCAATGACTGAGCGGAAAACAACAAATCCTGACATACCATTGAACTACACTGCCCAATAAACAAGAAATCATCCAGGTAATGTGCCACACTCTGGTGACCGGACCCAGCCACAATACACCAATTAAGAAAACTGTTAAAACACTTAAAGAATGCACAAGACACAGAACAACCCATAGGCAAACATTTATCCACATAATAACCATCCGACAAGCGAAATCCCATGTATCTAAAGGAAGATGGATGCAAAGGCAGCAGCCTGAACGCTGACTCAATATCAAGTTTTGCTAACAACGCACCAGGCATACTCAAAAGACTGATACACCACAGAACATTCTCTGCGATCACATCATTCACAGACATGCCACGTGGGTGAGGCAAATGCTGGATCAGCTGAAATTTACCCACTTTCTTCATTGGCACCACACCCACCAGGGAGTAACCAAACCCTGAGTAGGAGGGACAGAAAAGGGACCATACATTCTTCCCAACAACACCTCCTTCCGCACCTTCTCTTGCACAATCAACGGCAACTCCAGGGCTGATTTCAAATTCCTGGGAGAACCAGCATGCACTGTTCCACTTACCGGCAATTTAAACCCAAACCTAAAGACATCCCATAGAAATTCTGAGGCCAACCTATTGAGGTACCAACGCAACCATTTACCTAGCTCAGACAACACAATAGGCAAAATAACCTTACCGAGCATTAGTTACTGCGGTGGGTCTATCAGTGGGAGCCGAACCGCTCCTCCTAGGGCATTCTCTTCTGGGCATTCTCTTCTGGGATGCCCCCCTCTACACGCGGCACAGGCATACTTAAACCTACAGGCCGCACTTCGGTCACAATGACCTCCGTTGTATGCAAAACATTTCCCTCGAAAGGGCTGACCATATTTAATCAGGCGTTGTCTCTGCCTCATCACACTCACATCCCTCCATCGCGATCTAGGCTGAGTCACCACCAGCCACACCTCTACGTCCTTACATCCAAAATCCATCACCAGCAAACCATCTTCTTTTCTGCAAAATGCCCCATCATATCGCCTCCACATGATGCCTCTAGACCGGGTATACATCCCCTGGATCAAGTATATGTACTTGACAACATTTATGTGCTCCTATGGCCTGCTCTCCAGGTAACAAGCAGCAAAAACCAGGACGCCAAGCAGTTCGAAAAGTTTCTATATGCCTCCTCACCCACGCCAGAAAGTGACCTTGCTGCTGCCAAAGCATTCTTAGCCTTATTAGTGATGTCAAAAATATCCACAAAACGGCCCGTGCGTATCTTACCACGCTCCCTACCTCTAATGTCTTGCAGGACGGCTGTATTGGAACAGCGCACCACATCATTTCCCGTTATCCTGCTTTCTTCTTTGTAGCTGACACCTTCCAACCATGCCTTACGGCAGGTACCACCCAACTTGCTCTCCAGGAGCTTCATTAATCTTGTCTCTGAACTCCCGGACCTGTCCGGAACATCACTGCCAGAGGTAGAAGAGCTTGAATCAGAGCTAAAACCAGACACCCTACTGGCATGCACACAAACTGATACACAACCACCACTGTCCGCATGTGATGATGGTCCCGTCATGGCTATAGATGCGGCTTCCGCGCCTGGACCCATGACCTGATGAGTTCCCAAAGGTATCTGTTTCTAACCAGATAAGTTTCTAATTAAGCAAGTGTCTTATAACCCTGGGTGTTTTCGAAACAATTGTCATATGGGTATGCGAAAACAAGTTACCTAGTATCACAGGTACATCAAGTAAACAGTGCTAATGTTTGCGGTATATGTGTTTGGAGTTGGTGTAATCAATAATCTGTCCGTGTAGGAAAAGTCTGTTGGTCTGTGTAATCTTTGACAGAGGCATCTGGTAGCAGGACGTGGGTAGGAAAACAAACGTACCCCGCTGCAGGGGATATTCCGAGGTTCTTCGTCCCTTTAACATCCCTCCTCTTGCAAGCCACACTTTGCTTTGCCTCCAGATGTGGTTTGCTTCCGGCTGTGTAACTGTAAGCTATTGCGCATGTGCATTAGATGGTGTCAGTTTAGAGGCGATCCCACTCCTGTCAACAGCTCAAAGGTGTATTTCCCAGCTTGGAAAAGATTCTTTTAGGTGGTGGTCGATACAATAAAGTCAAACCAATGTGTTTGGCCCTAAAAACTGTGTTTCCTCAGCGATAATTAAAGTGTTTAATATCGAAGAGCCATACAAATAGGAGGATCTCGATGCTGGTTACTATCTGACTAGCTGTAGTTCAGATGCTGCAGGTATGCTGATGTGTGTAATTAGGAAGCATCTATCAGCTTTATGGGAAGCAGTCCTGATCAGTGATATTAAACTGAATTTCACAGTTCCAAAAAAAATAAGTGAACATAAACAATAAATAAATTAAATAATCTATACAGTATATAGTACAGAGTTGCTGGTTGCAAACAAGAGAAAAGATCACTTGGAATATAAACATCTGTGTAGGTGGTAACCATACATGTCAATTAAGTCTGTTAGGTATATGCATTCATAACAAAGCGGAAATAACAAACAGACCTTAAAGCCAAATAATGACGTTTGGCTTGTGTAGTTTAAAGGCAGCTGGTTAGCTCAAAATCTATATTGAGATTGTTTGATGTGAGTGTTTTCAGTGTGTAGGTCCATTTTGTTTCTTACCAGGACATAAGTCCAATATAGTCTCCATCTCTCCATGATTTTGTAACCTTACAAATCGCCATAAAGTTCAACAATGAGGGGTAATTTCTGTGATTTTTGCTAAATGGTCTGAGACATTGAATCCCTTCTTAATGCTTCTGAGATATTCAGAAATCCTTGTGTGTAGGTTCCTAACAGTCCTCCTTATGTACTGATTCCACAGGGGCACGCTAATAAATAGATAACCCTTTTGCTAACACGGGAATGTCTGTCCCTGATCGGGTATGTTTCTTTAGTGCTGTTAGATGTATACATTTTTACTGGCTTAGTACTCCTTTTGCCCCTGGTCTTATAGGTGTGGCGTCTATTACAGGAATAAAAAACACTTTTGTTTTCCCCTAGCCATGTGTTAGTTTTATATTGGTTGTTGAATGAGATACTGCTCTTGACCAGTAGATTCCTAAGATTTTTTGCTCTTTTGTACACAAATCTCAGGCTACAAGGTAGGATTTCATTAAGTTTCTCGTCACCAAGTAGAATCCACTAGTGTTTTTTAATAATTCTCTCCACCTTCTTAGAATCATTACTGTATCTAACGCGATCTCAACTCTCCCTCTTTTGCCGTTACCATTTTCCTAAAGTCTGCTACAGTAATAATTTCAAATGTAAAACAAAACGTTAGGCTTGACAGATGTTGTTTCACGTAGACTGGAAAAAGGTAGGGCCTCTAAGTTACATCAAAGATTTTCAACCAATCTTACACTTTTATAAATTTATACACGTATGCTCCCAACCAGGGCCAACCTTCTTTCCATGCATGCAAGAATGATAGAATGTACTGAACTCTTACTGGAAAGATGGACAGTGCTTGGCGGAGATCTCAACTAGACAATGGACCCTCAGTGAGACTCATCAAGCAGTGCGCAATGACATCTGGCTTAAGACCACTGCAAACTGAGCAGCACCTTCCATGAATAGCGTGGTCAACACATGGAGACTTCTACAACCAAATCATCAGCATTGTACATTCTAATCACATTGACATAAAGTATTAGACTATTTACAAATTAGTCACAGACACCTTTAGTTACTATTAGATTCAAGGATAGGCCCTGTGACATAGTCAGACCATGACCCAAACTTTGTAACATTGCCATTCAACAAGCTTGGAATACATTAAATGTATTGATTTTCCTGACATATCTAAAACTGTAATATGAGAAGCCCATAAATGCGTTATCACAGGCAAAAATATCTAACTAGGGCCTTTCCTGACAAAAGCAGAATAGCCGAAAAATACATTTTACTACATAAAAATGTAACTCTAGGAGACCTCTGATAAAGCCCAATCCAGAGACACTTAGGCCACTTAGAAACACGAGCAGACCTAAATAAATTGTTAATCACTAAAGTAAAGCTTTTATACCAGAGATACTGCCTTAATTTTTCCACTTTTATTGATTCCATTATGGATAATAGGGAAAAGGACCACTTTAAGACCAAGCAGATTGCTTCCACTTTTAACTCTTACTACTCCACAGAGACTGCGCTGACCAAGGTTGTCAATGATTTGATCACAGCAAAAAGTAATAACCATTACTCTCTTCTAATTCTCCTGGATCTCTCTGCTGCATTTGACACTGTTGACCACTCTCTCCTCATACAAACGCCACAATCCTTAGGTCTTGAAGGAACTGTCATATCCTGGTTCTCATTTTACCTATTGAATCGCTCTTTCAGTGTTAATTTCTCTGGATCTACCTCTGCTCCACTTCCTTTATCAGTTGGAGTACCACAAGGCTCAGTCCTAGGTCCTCTGCTATTCTCTATCTACACCACCTCTCTTTGAAAACTAATATTGGATTTCAGTATCATCTCTATGCGGATGATACACAAATCTATTTATCCTCTCCTGAACAGTCACCATCTATGTTGTCTCGTGTTACTGACTGTCTTTCTGCCATTTTATCTTGGATGTCTTCTCGCCAACTCAAACTCAATCTCTCAAAAACTGAATTAATAATATTCCCACCCAAAAACAGAATCTTCCTGCCTGACATTTCTATTTCTGTTGTTAACATGATCATAAATTCCATCCCGCAAGCTCGTTGCCTAGGTGTAATCCTTGACTCACAACTGTCGTTTATTCCCCACATCAACTCTATATCTAAATCATGTTACATACACCTAGAGAACATTTCCAGAATACGCACATATCTCACACAAGACACCGCAAAAACCTTAATTCATGCACTCATCATCTCCCGCATCGACTATTGCAATTCCCTCCTTAGTGGTCTTCTCAAAGTCAGCCTTGAACCCCTACAATCTATTTTGCACACAGCGGCTAGATTGATTTTCCTTACAAACCATTATTCTTCTGCTGAGCCACTCTGCCAGTCTCTACATTGGCTGCCTGTATTTAAACGAATCCAATATAAAATTCTTCTACTAACATACAAGGCTGTCAACAAAATTGCACCGACATACATCTCCACACTTGTCTCAAAATATCTCCCAACTCGACACCTCCGTTCTGCACAAGATCTAAGTCTCTCTTTTCTACTCTCATCACATCCTCCCATTCTCGGTTACAAGACTTATTTTAGGCTGCACCCACTTTGTGGAATTCCCTCCCTTGCAGAGTAAGACTTTCCTCTAGTCTTCAAACCTTCCAGCATTCTCTGAAAACCCACCTCTTCAGACAAGCTTATTATATTCCTCAACCACCATCTTAATTGCCCTAGATTACCCTATTGCCACCCTCTACACAGCAAACACAAGACAACAACCCTCTGACCAACATTGCCACACACACAGCCCACTCAATACTTTTACCTTTGCATTCTAGCTGGTCCATTGTGCAATATTATGTAGCACATGCCCTTGTGTTTCAAACTCCCATTGTCCTATAGATTGTAAGCTTGCGAGCAAGGTTCTCTTACCTCTCTGTCTGTATGTATTACCCAGTATTGTCTTATTAATATTTGTTCCCAATTTTAAAGCGCTACGGAATTTGCTGGCGCTATATAAATAAATGTTGATGATGATGATGATACTCTAAGTTATATAACATAGCAGGCTTCAATCATCAGGTTAGGGATTCCAATAGACAAATATATATTGACAACTATCTCCAAAATATAAATGTTCTGGGAAATAGAACATGCCATTTCAGTCACTCCTCATTCTAAAAGCACAGGAACCAATCATTTTTCTATCTCCTACTACAAAACCTTTATAAATAAACTCGCCCTTTCCTTATGAAAGTCTTTAACACTATATCAGTGAAACAAAAGTTCCCAAAACAAATTCTAAAGGCCAACATTACTGTTCAACCAAAAGAAGGGAAAGATTCCTCTTTATGCCCTAGTGTGGCAGAAGTGCTGGGAAAGAAGTGAATGGCAGGTTTATAAGTCCTGGATTCCTGTAATTTGCATTTTTAAACACCAGGGAAATTGTTTAGGTGTGTGGGAAAAGGCTGCAGCTCAGATCACTCTTTCTTTCACTGTCTGGTCATATGGCTATTGAGAGAAACTGCAACTTTGATCTGTGAGTTCAATTGTTTGGTTTAAGTGAGGGACACTAGGCCCCTCACTCTAGAGAGAGAATACCTTTGTATTAGTTAGTAGCCAGACGGCTAGGATTTTGTTTATATTTTGTTCTGTTTGCAAGCTGGTGAATAAAACTAGCTTAGGCTATTGAGTCTGAAACACTGAATTCATGTGATTTATCTGGCTGAAGTGCAACCGTCCACCACAGAGGACAGCATCCTCGATACGATCTTGTCACACCTAGTTACAGGCCAATTTAACTTGTCAATATTGATGTTAATCTGTACTCTAAATTAATCGCAAACCCCCTAAAGACAATTTTACCAAAAATAGTACATAAAGACCAAGTGAGATTTGTCATAGGGCAAAAAGCACAATACACAACTAAGATAGCCAAATTTTTCTGGGATTAAAATAAAAAATAGTGAACATAAACTAGCTGTCACAGTCACTATGATTGTCGGATCCTCAATGTCTGCCTGGCTAGACACTACCCAGCCCAGAGATGCGGAGTCTAATGAGGCAGATGGTTTTCGCCAGGGAGGTATGAACTTTGCGGCCTCTGCCGCAGGTCATGGTCCTCTGAGTTAGTGCTAGGTGAGACCAGTAGAGAGAACTCAGAGACTGGGAAAGGAGATCATTCAACTGAGACTGGAGAATGCCTGATGGTCTTAAATGACTGCTAGAATTTAGGAGCGCTGGTGTGCGTCAGAACTAATGATAACTGTGGATAGCTGCAGAGTTGCAAGACACGGAGAGAAAGTCTGTGGCAGATATGGAGACCACTGTAGATAGCTGCAGAGTTGCTGGAAACAAGGACCAATAGTCTGCGGACCTATGAGTAGAGGAACAGAGGGAGCCACTTCTAAACACAGGAACAGCGCTGACTCAAAGAACAGTCACGTTACATGTGGGACAGGTGCTTTAAATATCCTATGGATAATTAGTCTCCCAATGAATGTGAGGAGGAGGTGATAAAAGTTTTAGAAAGGCATCTGGGAGGCCTCGAAAAACAATTCTGCAGCTGGCAGAAGAGACGATTCTAACAGAGTGTGGAGAGCATCCGGGAACCTGAAGGCGGTGAGAGGAGAGATCTCGAGGTAAAATGAAAATATCATCTAGGTAAACTACAACAAAGTTGTAGAGGAGGTCGCTAAAAATTTCTCAAAACTTTGAAACGCTGTCGGGGCTTTATAGAGTCCAAAGGACATGATGAGGTACTCGTAATGACCGTCATGTGTGCTAAATGGAGTCTTTCACTTGCCACTGCTACGGATATGGATGAGGTTATGGACTCCCGGAGACCCAGTTTTGTGAAGATTTTTGTTTCCTTGATTCAGTCATACAGTTCTGTAATTAATGGGAGAATGATTCTTTATAGTGAATGCATTGAGACCGCATGAGCAGACCCAGAAAATAGATTGGTGGTGCCAGGGGAGGCGCCATGCCGAGCCCCACAGGAGACTCAGTAAACGCAGGCAGGTGACTGCACCAGACCTAAGGTAGTAGGTTCGCATGTCAAACATGTGTCACTAGCCTTACTAATGGATGATATCCTCACATCAATTATCAACCCAGTTGTGTCACTCCCCAACCTGATCACTAATTAGGGAAGTTCTCTAACTTCAAGTTAAATTACACAAAGCCTGTTGCCTTAAGCATCTCAAACCCTCCTCATGTAGTAACAGGACTCAAACAGGCTTTCCCCTTTATCTGACACGCTACTAAGACCTATTTTACCCTTTCTCATCCACGTTTGCACCCCTCTTAACCAAATAATGCTCAGATTACAAAGATTGGCGAACAAAGCAACAGTCATGCATTGTGAGGATTAAATATAGTAAAAATGAATACACTACCCAAGATACTGTATTTGCCCCAAGCACTTCCAATACAGACCCTGAATAATTGGCTGCTACATGTACAGAGCCATATTAAGAAAATTTGTCTGGGGAGGGATATTCTCTACAGGCAGACCTGCAACTTCTTGATATTACTAGTGATTATCATGCAGTAATGTTGAATATAATTTTAGAGTGGACCACTGATAAAGGCTCAAAACAGTGGATTACCATAGATGCTTTCCTAAACTACCCATAACTCTACACCTAACCATTGTACCCACTATTACATGCTGGAAAAGATTAAGAACATACAGCCACATATCAACACTTATGTCACCACTTACATCTTTTTTAGCAAATCCACACTTCTTCCCAGAAACCAATTTAACAAATGGGTTACTGAGGGGGTTTTCTGTGTCGGACAGCTGGTAACCTCGTTGGGTCCGCACATTTGCTGTTTTCCAGTCCGTTTGGGATCTCCCTCATACTGAATTGTGGAAATATTTTCAGGTATACCATTTCCTAGTTTCCAGTTGTCTTTTCTATTGAGCCAAGAAGAAACTCTCTGACTTTGGTAGATTCTGTGTTTCCACCCAAAAACCCACACTCTATTTCCATTCTATATAAATTGATTGTAAAAAAGCTATTTAACCAACATCCTTAATTCCCTGCAAGGTGGGAAATGGATCTATATATAGTGTGACCCTGGCATCCGGCAGATATCAGACACAAACAATTTCTTGCTGGATAAACAGTGCCTTTATTGTTTTACATCACAGATCAACAGCACACTTTCCTTCGGGATGACACCACATGAGCCTACCTCTGGCTCGGATACAGTCCTCCTGCCTAGTCATAAGCCAATATTTAGCATTGGGCACTCTACATGCATACACAATACTGTTTTAAATACGTTACAGTTCTCCTCCCCCTAACTTGATTGACAAGTGACACTCCCACCTGGTCCTTATAGGAGATTTCTTCATGGAAGAATTACCAGTCAACCCAGTCTTGCTACTAAATATGATGAAAACTCCTATTTCTGGAAACAAATAACATGTATTGAGACTTTTCATTATTACTGCAAAAGCAGTTATCCCATTCTATTGCAAGTTTACCTCCCCTAACTATATAAGAATGATCTTTTACATGAACATGGATGATATAGCTTCCTCATGCAACGAAAAAAGTTATGAGTACTGTGCGACTTGGCAATCCTGGTTAGGGTTCAAAGATTCAGGTTTAGCTTTTGCAGTTACAGAGTAGGTTGGTTGCCAAAACATACAATTTATAATACATACAACCAGGGAAAACAGCAACATAGCATTTAATATTTATTTTTACAATAATCTACTCAAACATACACCTAACCGTTTCCTCATTATTGTTCTAGCAGTTTTTGCCCCTCCCCCCATCCCCATTCACACACCACTTCTCAATACCCACCCCTGCTGTATTGTTTAAGTTTTTCAAGAAATGGTATTCTAGGTACCTAGAGTTTTTGTGGGGTTTTTTTCTGTATCCCATGCGCACGCTTTTATACATCTGTTTAAAATTATATGGTAAGGGCATTATTCTCAATAATACTTTTTTTTTAAATTCATGTATCATATACTTTTTGTATAAAAATTCACTGTGAAATTTATTGGACAGTATTATATTTGTTTTACGTGATAAAAACACATTATTGTCCAACATTCTGGAAACTGAAAATGTAATAAAATTGGGGCGACAAATAGAATCAGCCAATAAAATTTTTAGCACTGTCTACCCCTATTTGTGCATTGTATCCTTGACAGCAGCAATATTATGGAAATACGAAGATGTATTCTTTGATAATTAAATTAGAGCAGAGTCATCTGCTAGCAGAATATCCCAATCCTTGTAATCTTTATGCTTTCAGGAATAGAAACTTGAAACCCTCTGTCTACTGGAAGAGAGCTTCTCATTGTTCTTATTGTATAAACCACTAAATGAGTCTGTTTATTATATAAACCAATAGATTAGTCTGTTTAGTCTTGAACCATAACTTCATCGTATAAGCATTCAAGAGTGTTTGGCTAAAAAACATATAAAATTTTAAATCTGAGTCAGAGGACATAGCGGGAACATCATCTGATCTAGTTTTACCATGTTCATTTTCCTTAAAGATACCTGTAGGATTCCTCAGGAAACAGCGTCAGAAATTAGGAAAGCAATATTACAACCTGATGGTTATATCTTAGATGCTTCTTTAGGACAATTTTTCCATGAAAAATCCTCTTTGAAATAATTCCCTAATCTAATATGGCCATCAAGATATATAGCTGGCCTGAAATGATACATGTGCAGCAGCTCTGGCAGCCACTGGATCTACTCATCCCCAGACATTTAAGCTTACAAGAAAATGGCTACTGGAGCCACTGTACATGTTTTGGCAGCCACTCTAGACTGCAGGCAGCATAAAAGCCACCAACACTTTCTCATATTTACAATTACTAATGATTTCAAATAACTTAAAGTTATCTCTAAGGTCCCTTGTTACTGTGAAAAGCGAGGTTAGAAAATCTGATTGCTTCTGAGAGAACTTTGTGACAATCAGCGTGAAAAAGTGATGTAGAGCCAACAACTAGAAAACGTATCTGCAATAATCCGCCTAACGGTTGATAGTTATACCTTTTACAATATTTCACTTATCAATACCTGCTGTAACATAAAAATAAATACACAAGACACTTGTTTGGCGTATCAAAGCTCACAAAAATGTTATTGATTATATAAAATTTAATCAGAAAGAATGGTGGCTAATAAATAGCAGGACCAATCAGCCATATCCATAAACCTCAAAGTTATTGAATTACAATTTGGGACACTTCTAGGCGGCAGAGCCCAACTCAACCCCGTTTGGCTAATTAGCTGAGGCTTGCCCGGCCAAGTGGTGCCCCCCAGCTACCCCAAGATTAGTAAACTAATTGAACATCCCTGTTAGGGGAGAGTGCCCAACATGCACCTGAATGTGTCATTAATGCTGCTGATTGGACAGTTTTCCACCACAGCTAGGTTCCCCCACCCCAGGAACCTAAGGCCGCCATCAAAGTGACCTCTCAAAGTCCAACAAGAAAGCAAAAAATTTGCTCAACAAAATATGCAACACTGACATCGGACAAAGGCACCCCATCTGCCCTATAAAATTGAGTGAATTTGGCCTTAATTTTAGGGTAACTAATCACTCCACCCCCTAGCCTAATAATTAACTTTCTAACTGCTCTATTCACTTTAGCAAAAGCCCTATCCATGCGGATCAGATTAAAAACCCCTCTTCACATTATCCTGGGAATAGTATTCAACCAAATTAAGCGAACAGAGGGCCATTGATCTCCATGTCTGATTTAATGTGGGCAATGAGATCCAGGCCCATCGGTTTACTGAAATCATTCTCACCCAAATGAATAACCAAAGTCTCCGGGCACCCAAACTTATACTCGCTGTCAAAATGGATATCTAACAATGAAACCAGCAAAGCTCCGTAAACCCCAGCCAGCTAACAGCTCTAGCTTTAGAAAAAATGCTTGAATCCCGAGCAGGACCACTTTACCTGGCCCAAAAAATAAATTAATGGCCCACCAACTACATGGACTTGACACCCCCCTGTGCACCTAGAAATATAAAAGTGTAAAAAGACATGAAACACACATCAAAGTGTACATATAACAATTAGCAAATAAGTAAAGAACACAGTAAATGCACATGCCGGGCATAAAAACTATTGACCCATATGGAGGTAAAACCTGTCAGTAAATTGGTAAACTAGTTCCTGAAATCATGACTATTACACATGAAGAAATGGTTGGTATCCACAAGACTACATCCCCATCATACATACACACACAGTATGAACATTGTGGCAAAAGAAATATGATTCCTGGCGAAGAACCCATAGCTACAAAATTGATTAGTGAAACCTCTGGATTTCAGGTTATGGTTGCTCTAGATCTCACCAGGACCGCTCGGGGAACGTTAAATTTTAAGTATATTCAAGATCTAGCTAAATTGATAGATAATTTCACCAAGATGTATGATGACACTTTCAGGTATACGGGAAGAGAGCTACAAGCGTATAAAAAAGAGTGGGTGCAACATAGACTGGTATTGAATTATCTAACATCTATTACTGGTGGATATTGTGTGACATTGGCCACCCAGTTTGGTGTCAAATGTTGCACGTACATCACCAATAATACAGATGACCCCAAGGAAGTCATAGAACGGAAGATGGATGAAACTCTGCAACTAAAATGGGAATTTCGAAGGAACCATAATTCTTCGTTGTATGAGGTTGGAGAAAAGGTGGCAGGTTGGTTTTCATGGTTAAACCCTGTAAAATGGTTCTCTGGTCTAGAGGAGTGGGTACAGGAAATGGTTGCTAGCATTGGAAAGCTCCTTCTCCTTATACATGGTGTTTTTAGTAATTGGCTTACGTGTCAGATGTGTTCCTACTTTGTGGAAGTGTGGAAAGCAGTCTACGGAGGTAAATACTGAAAACGAGACTGAAATGGTGGTGAGGGATACTGAGATCATGGTCTGTGAAGAAGTACGGTACAATCCTGATCTTGAGAATGTGATTTGGTGATAGTTTATTACACTATCAAAGGGTGGAGCTGTCGAAGTCAGCAAATTGGATAAAGTCATTTCAATCAATATCTAGCTAACTTGGTTGTCTTGTCTGAAATTATTCGTAGAGAACGCTACGGCGTGGAGAAGCGTATCCAGCCGCGACACATGGCAATAACAGGTTTTACACTTTTACATATATTTACACGAACATACACATTTGTAATTAGTACACATTAATTGTAGTTGTATCACATAGTTAATTATGTCTAATTATAGTAGTATTTATGTTTAACATTATAAGTTATATACATGTTAATGAAATCAAAGGTTCAGGTTACAGGAAATATGTCATGTTTAGTATCATTTTAACCCCTTATTCATCCGCAGTTGTCCGATTCATTCACCGAAGGAATCGCATATTGCATACTCTAGTTAGCGATGTTAGGGAACAAATGTTTAAAATGATGCTGCCTGTATAATGTAAATAGACTAGTTTAAACTGGATTCTTGGTGGGAAAATCGGACTGCATCCCCTGGAGATCTGACCCCCACCTTTGGATATTTTGGTTTGAACTGGCTCTATATCAAGCCTCGTCAGCAACGTGCCTGACCCACACTGCTGCACAAGCCTCAAAGTATCCTCAAAAGAGTGATAAACCACTTTGCATATATCATCCGTAATTGCATCATTCACAGACATCACAAGAGGGTGTGAGGAGTGCTGTATTAGTCTGAACTTTCCTTGTTCCTTTTTGGGAACTACTCCCACAGGTGAAACAACCAAACCCTGCAAAGGGAGGGGGGGGGGCACACATTCTGCCTAAGCTGATGTCTTTATCCACTTTTTCTTGAACTACTAGCGGTATTTCCCTTTAAAATTTCTATGTGCCCCCACATGAATCTGACCACTAACTGGCAACTCAAAACCGATAACAAAACCTACCCATAAAAATTTGGCTGCTCGTCTATTGGGATACCAAACCAACCACTTGCGCAATTCAGGCAAAACAACTGGGGAAAAGGACCTAACGAGCAGGTGCCCCTGCATTGGGTCGGTCGGTCGGTGGCACTAGCGACTGACTTCTTTGTGCATTTTCTCCTGGAATGCCCTCCACCACAGGATAAACAGATATGCTTAAATCTAGAGGACTGTCCGCTCTCACAATGTCATCCGTTATAGGCAAAACATCTGCCACAGCCTTAAAAGGACAAACCACGTCTGTCTCACTGGAGGTTGCCGCTGTCTCACCATAGACGCATCAAACACCCCCGCTCTTGGCTAAGTCACTTCTAACCAGACTTCCACATCCTTACAACCCAAATCCATTACCCCATTTTTACGGAAAAGCCTCGTCATACCTCCTCCACATGCTACCCTTCGAAAGCATGTACATACCTTGTATTAGGTATAAATATTTAACCACATTTATGTGCTCCTCTGGCCTGGTCTCCAAATAGCATGCTGCAAACACAAGCATAACTTCCAAATAATTTGAGAAATTGTGATATGCTTCCTCACTAATGCCAGACCAAGACTTTGCAGCAGCAAAGGCCAACTTAGCCTTACTAGTGATGGTGAACATGTCAACAAATTTACAGCTGCGGATTCACACACCTTTTTTCTAATGTCCCAAAGGACTGCTGTATTACCACAGCGCACCACACCCTCACCCGCTTTGCCTATGGTGCACTCCTAAACATCCCTAGCATGGCAGTGGGGACTATGGACATGCTAGGAACTCCACTCTCTAGCCGTCTGCAACAAAGCCCCCTGAGCCGAGGTGGATGCTACTTTGTCGCCAGCTTTATGATGCCTCCAATGCCTTGAAGATAAATGACCAGCAAAACCTGTAGTGAAACAAGCAAAAACACAGCTCCCCGATCCAGGACACTCCTCCACACTGTTGGGTTAGTTGAAGTTACCATTAGCATAGAAGGCTCTATTTCAGGCATACCAGCCATTACAGACTGATTGGCTTGTGAACTTATAATGAGCGTAGATGTAACCATGTGAGTAGCCACCAAAGAAGGCGCCAAGATGGGCACACAACCCAACCCAGGACCTGTTCCAACAGTGACCAACGGCACGTTGTTAGTATGCATAACACTAGAGAAATGTGATTGAGCAGAACTTGTGTGAGTTAATGTGGAAATTAATGGCGATGCAAGTGTCAACCGTATTATGTGACCAGTAGGTATGCCTCTCACCCATGACAAATTTGGACCTTGCATTTGACTGGAACCTGAGCTAAATGCACCATATCGGTTTTGCAGAATGCCAGAACCCAAAATAGGATTGGGCAAATATGAAGAATGAGGAAAATAAGGGTCATAAGTGTTAATAGGTGCAGAAATATTAGAAAATCCGAAAACTTGGCCCGGAAAATTCACAATGAAAGGGGAAACATTCGTACCAACTGGATATCAACTTGTAGCTATACCCTGGAAACAAAATTTGTGTTGCGCAGGCAAAGTGGGAACACCAGCCGAGTGTCAGCGTAGGAGAAAGGGAGAAATGCTGCAACATAACTTTGGGTGTGGGGTGACCAGTAGGAAATGGGGAGAGATTCAACTCAAATAACTGTGCAGAGGGCCTAGCCAGAGTGGAAGAAGCAGTCAATTAAATTTACGCTGCCATATCAGCCACTGCTGAAGCTATAGCGCTTGAAACATGCGCAGTTAATGTTGCAGGCAAAATTAAAGGGGTTTGGGCAGGTGACCTTGACACCATAGTACTGCATAGCGATGAAGGGACCTGCGGACTGCTCTGTTGCACAGAAGAAGTGTTTATGGGTACAAAATATATATTTAAATTATTCTCCTGTGCATTTGTCATGACACGTGCCTGAACCGAGTGACCTATCTCAGCATTAAAAGGGTCTGATCCTACTGAAGAGGAGGGTAGATTGTATGTACTTATTACTGTCTTCTCGCTGCCACCAGTGATTGAAATGGGCTGAAAAGTGCTAAACCAGCGCCACCTTTAATACTGCAGCCCTCATTTGCAGCCAAGTCATTCCTTGTTATGCAGATTGAATCTCACACCTGTTACAAGTAGTGGTCTTTAGATCATGCCCTGCACATTTAATTGGGCCCATTCTGTGCCTCCATATTGCTAACACATAAAATGAACACAAATGATAAAGTCTGATAGTCCAGAAGGCAGGAGCTGCCAGGCAAAGCAGTATGCTGCAGGCAGATCGTGACACTGTGGCTACTCTGCAGAACATTGCACATCATTATCAATCCTGCTTCCAGGCAATACTGCACCTCAGGCCTTCATCGCTCCAGTTCTCTGCAGCTATCACTCCACTGTTGTTCTCGCGTTACCTGTTCCTCGACCAAAACCTGTGACTATTCTGCACAACATTGCGTATCATCATTGATCCTGCTTCCAGGCTATACTGCCCACTAGGATCTCAGCACTCCTGTAATCTGCATCTCATCGCCTCAACATCTACTCCATGTCATCTAATCTTAAACCCAGATTGTGGCGTGTTCCACAGAACACAGCGTATCTTCATCGATCCTGAACCAGTGCTTTATTACCTATTAGGATCTCAACGTTTCAGTGCTCTGTTGCTCATCCTACCTCGTTACTCACATCCATCTATCTGTGTACTTACCTGTGACTATTCTGCACAACATTGCGTATCATCATTGATCCTGCTTCCAGGCTATACTGTCCACTAGGATCTCAGCACTCCTGTAATCTGCATCTCATCGCCTCAACATCTACTCCGTGTCATCTAATCTTAAACCCAGATTGTGGTGTGTTCCACAGAACACCGCGTATCTTCATCGATCCTGAACCAGTGCTTTATTACCTATTAGGATCTCAACATTTCAGTGCTCTGTTGCTCATCCTACCTCGTTACTCACATCCATCTGTCTGTGTACTTACCATCTGGAGCTCCAGCTCAGCTTCTCATCTTCTTTGTATCCTGGTGCCGCACCCTGCTCTGTGCCTCCTAGAGGACTGTGAACTGCGGTTATATTAACTTGCAAGGATCCCTGGTAAACACCTCTCTTTCTGTTAGACTCCACACCGCTTGGAGGTTAGTCATCACCTGAGCAGGGTTCGAGTTCTATTCAAACATCTGACACAATGACAGTAATACTGGCCAGTGACTACCTCAGAAATGATCACAGGTCAACCACACCTTGCAATTCAGGGTCTACTACATGCTTCTGCACTCACACAGGGGTCTGGTGCCTCCACACTCATGGAGGGTCCTACGCTTTAACTATCAAGAGGCCTGGTGCCCTATTGTTTTAGAGGCTTTTTTTCTTACCCATGTGTCCTAGTGTCCTACTAACTCAAGGGTCATGTGCTGGGCTAAACCTAATGGCGTTGTGCCCTCCTATACCTAAGGGCCTTGCACACTGCTAAACCTAAAGGCTTTGCAACTGCCTAAACCTAAAGTCCTTGCGCCCGCCTAAACCTATTGGCCTTGCGCCCTGCTGAACCTATGGGCCTTATACCCAGCTAACCTTTGGGCCATATGCCCAACTAACCGATGGCCTTATGCCCAAATAACCACTACCTATTCCCTATTTGCCTGACTTGCGAGCCTTGTGCTCTACCTAACCAGTAGGAATTATACTAACCTGTTCTTTGCAGGATAATCATGTTGTCCCTGGCATTTTTTGGGTCTTCCAGACCCTCCAGCCTCCTTCGTCGTCTTCTTGTAGCAGGGTTGCTCCTAACCCTTACAAGGGCTTACTGCCACTGTCGCCATCACCTTCTTCTTTTCTTCTTCCAGATGTCCCACAATGTCTTCTCTCCAGGGCTCCACAACTTGACTGACTGACATGAAAAAAACTTCAAACAACTGGAGGAAAAGAAAATAAGAAGATTATTTATAAAAACCTTTAGAATATTTTTTGCCCATTTTTTAGGGACAGCTCCAGGACCTTGGATGATATTTTTATTTGACAACTACAAGACCTGGAAATATTATGGTTTTTTTTTATAGTTTCAAGCAATCTGGATTAAAAGCTTACAAGATTGTATGGTAGATGAAGACATCAGATGGTAAGAATATGGTGATTTATTATGTTTAATAAAATTATGTGATTACAATAAAATGTGGGATTTATTTACATTTTAATAAGGATTTTTTATTTTTTTTACACTAATGAGATGACAAAGAGGGGTGTGATTTATTTAAATTTTCCTTTTTTGGAATAACATGGCTCAGCAATCCTTGGGTAGCAGGGCATGTTGGCACTTGTGGTTCTCCAAGTGCCAGCATACCCTAACTGCCAGGGGTATTCTAGTGCTTGTAGTTCTAGAAGCACCAGCATGTTCAGACTCTTAATGACAGCCCGGACTGTCTGGGACTTATAGTTTCACAAAGTAAAATAGTGTTTTCACATTCATTAACCATTTTTTTACTCTATACCCACCACCCAGGGTGTGGAAAGAGCCCTTTGTCTTTCAGCATGGGGCTGGGTCTCCCTAGTGGAGGGGCATGCGCATTTTTTGAGGACACCATTTCCTAGGGATATCAGTCCCTTGCTGAACAGCCTGGGGCACTGACAGGTACATACATACATGCAGCATCCTGTGTAGTAGAGAACAGTAGCCCTGCACCCAAATTCAACAGAGTATTGATCTAGATTGCGCTCAGAATGCTTGCCTTGATGGATCAGGCCTCATATGTCTATGTCCTACATAATTTTATAAAGATGGCTGTAGCATATTCAGATATTGCAACACACCACTGATATCCCCACAATATAAACACAGAACAAGATACCATATTTACTCTACAATGTACAATTTGCAGCTTTCTGCAATAACACACAATGGGCCTGATTTATCAAGGCACGCATTCTGAACTCAACGTGTCTTTGATGACAAATGGACGTTTCAGCTTTGTGCATGCCTGAATTCATCAAAGCACGGATCTCAAGATATGTGCGCTGTAAAATTTGGGTGTAGGTCTGCTGTGCTCTACTACACAAGGTACTGTACGATATGTTCAAAGCATATGTGGTTAATAAATTCGCAAAAAGAACGCAAAGAAAAAAAATATATAGTTAATATCACCAGTTAAAAATAAAGGCATCAATGAGCAACCAGTAAAAAAAAAAATCGATTTTGAGCGCATTCAATGCAAAATCACTCTGTGCATGCCCAAAACCAGGACATATGCCAGTAAAGGCAGCCCTATCAGTTTCGTCATCGAACGCAAGGGACAGTTTCGTCATCGAAGAGCAAGGGACACTTACTTAAGCCTACAATTTCTGGGAGGGAACGGAGTGGGAAAGGGATTTTCACTAGCAGTCAATAAACAGTAAGGGCATGCCAAACTTGAGCACACGTAACTACGTCCGAATTAGGCTTTGAGCATCTCAAAGTTACTTGTTTTTTTGCTGTATTGTTTGTTTCAGTTACTGGGCTAGTCTAAGTCCTGAGCAGTGACAGTCTCCAGGGACAAACGCAGGATTTGTAGAGAGGGGTTTCCACGCTCCGCCGCGGGTGGGCGTGTCCAGCATGCATGGGGACCTGGCTAAAGTTTTAGACAGTGCTTGGCTGCTCTCCAAATCTTCCTATCCACATCATATACATAGGCAATTCCTATCCCCATCATATACACTGGGCAAGCCACCTCAAGCATACAGTGCACCATGTTGGGAAGGAACCCCCCCTCAGTTTGTCTATGGTCTCTCATGCATGCTAGAATGCATTGTCTTGATGAATTAGGCCCTATGTTAGAAAATTCCACACTTTGTAGCATTTATAGTCCATGGAAATATATAAGACAATGACAATGCTGTCCTGTGGTGATATTGGGGTATAATAAGGAGTAGGTCCGGTTGGAAAAAAAAATGCAGAAAGAGGCTAGTATTTCAAGTTTCAAAAATGTTATTTATCTCTACAGAAATACTGTGTTCCTATTATATAAAGTATGTTTGTTTGAAGTATGTTTTGCCTGCGAAATATGTATGAGTTTCCTTCATCTAATAAAGATTGATATTTCCATCTTAGTTTCTATTCCAGCGTGCATTATTTGATTTGAAACCACTGGGATTTCTTGTTTGTCATGTGTTTTGTGTGTCATTAAATAAACATAACAGTGATGTAAGTGAAGATGCTGTTCTTACTAGTGATGAGATGAGATATGATTCAATATATAGAAAATGTCAGTTCTTTATCCTATTGTTTGAGGATCAGTATGCTTATTAAACCACCTCCTTATGTAATTTCCTTTGGGAAATTCATTATTTCTTCTTCAATGTAAAAAGGGGATAGTATGATCTTCCAACATTCCATGAGGTTTAGTCCTTTAGAAATTGCCGAATTGTTGAAATTGCAAAACAGCAATACTTGCATAGCAGCAATACTGGTGACAAAGAAACAGTAGAATGGAAAGAAAAATCCTCAATTATATAGATATTACAAATGAATGTGTTATTATTCTTTTTACCCGTCATACAAACAATTATGCATACCATGTTTTCAGTCGTTAGACTATATTTAAAATTGCAACTTGTTTTTGCTGTAATAGTTGATGTTAAATTGGTCATTTGTATTCTGAACGTTTTTGGCATAACTATAATTGTTAAGAAACCAAGAACTCAATGTTGTTGACATTCTTCTACATCTACTGAAAGAAGAAAGACATAAGCTAGGATCTAAGGATCTTGATATTTGCTGTAAAACAGAGCAGATAAAAGAAAAGGGTTCTGTTCCTAAGCACCGAAGAATTATAAATAGTTTCTGTTTCATTGCTATAGGAAAAACAGAGGTAGAACTGGAAACTGTGAATCCCACAATTTAAAACACATTCCAGCAGTTTTAAGTACTTCAAGAACAGCACAGAAAGCGATGTCAACTCTAAAATTTAGACATACTGTAAAGAAAATGTGTAGTACTTTTGCCCTGAAGGATTCATTCACCCAAGATTACTCAAGTTTGTCACTGAAGAATAAATAACTAATATCCATAAACTGCTTGGGAAAGTTTACACCTGCAGCACTACAAGTGCCAGCAAACACTTGGCTGCGAAAGCATGTTGTCAGTTGTAGAAGTACAAGCACCAGCATGCCCTGGTATCGAGGACCCACCGTGACCTTTAGTGACCCATAGAAAACAGCCTGTTTAAAAAAAAAACAATACTGTCAGAAAAATACTTTATTAAATTAAATATTCCCCCAATTCATCTTTAATCAATTAATTATTCATTTCAATGTGACCCCTCTTATTTTTGTCAGGATTTTACTCCATTGAAAAGAAGGAAAAAAAAAAAAGAAACATGCCTTCAACCTCAACACAAATGATAGCTAGGAGGCCTGTCAAAACTAACCAACACAGAGAGTGAAAAAGCCGCTTTGATTGGTTAGAAGCTAAGTGCCACAATATTCAATGCTTACGTGCATCTTCGATACCTACCTCTCCCTTGCCTCTCTACATAAGGAGCTTTAAATAAAAGAGGCAGCTAAATCTGCATCATTTGTTGTCAGGGCTGCCAAGAGGAATTCAGGGCCAAGGTACAACAAGTTCATGGGGCCCCTCTTCTAGTTGAGCATGCTAAAAAATTGGCGCCACGTGGATGTGGTCATATTATTGGGGGTGTGGTTATGCACAATTGGGGCGTAGCTAGCAGGTGAAAAATACTAAGACACCCTCCTACAGAAAAAAACCCTGCATTGTTGTGTACACCATTGACACAAGGGGGCAGTGCCCGCTTGCCTGAGCGTGACATATGTCCCGGCAGGCCAGACTTTCAGGACATCTAGTATAGTATAGTGTAGTATAGAAAGAATGCAGTGTGTACATAAACAGTTCCCAGTCTTGGCCTACCCCTTACATTGGGCAGTACACTCACAAAAATTGGGAATGTCTCACTAGAATCACAACATTTCACAGACTCTCCTAATCTCTCCTACCTGTTCTTCTCACTTTCACCACCTGTGGCTGCTGCTTTCTTTAGTTACCGCTTGTCTGGATCCTGGAATGTTGAGGAAAAAAAATGGGTACATTTAAAAAATTACAGCTAGCCCCGGTGTTAAATCAATAGCACCCACGAGTAATAATTAGGCCTTCCTCCAGCCCCAACATTAAAATAATAGTATTCCAATTTAATAAATAAACCTATTTCCCTCCCTGCAAACAGCCCCAGTGATAAATTAATTGTATTTACATTTCATAAATATACCTATTTCCTGCAACCATCACTGCCATTAAATAATTCATAGTCACATTTAATAAATAGGCCTCATTCTCCCCAAACTCACCCCCACATTCAATTAATAGCCCCCAAACCAACCCATCTAAAATTAATAGTACCCACTATTAAATTGCCTCACCATCACCCCACAAACAAAATGGCACCCATTAATTAGCCACCACCTACCTCACACACACTACATTGCCACAAGCCCCCTGTGCCATCACACACACATAACTGTGCCCCTTCATCATCACCACGCTGTACCTCCTTATGATCACACTGTGCCCCTTCATACCAACTATGCTGTGCCTCCTTATGATCACTCTGCGCTCTCCATGCTGCTGTCCCCCCTTCTTTATCACTGTGCCTCTCCCCCCTTCTTTATCACACTGTGCCACTCTCTCCTGCTTCTTCATCATACTGTGCCACACTCTCCCCCCCTTCTTCATCACACTGTGCCATTCTCTCTCCCCCTTCTTCATCACACTGTGCCTCTCTCTCCCCCCCTTTTTCATCACACTGTGCCACTCTCTCTCCCCCTTCTTCATCACACTGTGCCTCTCTCTCCCCCCCTTTTTCATCACACTGTGCGTCTCTCTCCCCCCCTTCTTCATTACACTGTGCCACTCTCTCTCCCCCTTCTTCATCACACTGTGCCACTCTCTCTCCCCCTTCTTCATCATACTATGCCACACTCTCCCCCACTTCTTCATCACACTGTGCCACTCTCTCTCCCCCTTCTTCATCACACTGTGCCTCTCTCTCCCCCCCTTCTTCATCATACTGTGCCACGCTCTCCCCCCTTCTTCATCACACTGTGCCACTCTCTCTCCCCCTTCTTCATCACACTGTGCCTCTCTCTCCCCCTCTTTTTCATCACACTGTGCGTCTCTCTCCCCCCCTTCTTCATCACACTGTGCCACGCTCTCCCCCCCCTTCTTCATCACACTGTGCCACTCTCTCTCCCCCTTCTTCATCACACTGTGCCACTCTTTCTCCCCCTTCTTCATCACACTGTGCCTCTCTCTCCCCCCCTTTTTCATCACACTGTGCGTCTCTCTCCCCCCTTCTTTAGCACACTGTGCCTCTCTCCCCCCCTTCATCACAACGTGCCTCTCCCCCCTTCTTTATCACTCTGTGCCTCTCTCTCCCCTTCTTTATCACTCTGTGCCTCTCTCCCCCCCTTCTTTATCACTCTGTGCCTCTCCCCCCCTTCTTTATCACTCTTTGCCTCTCTCCCCCCCTTCATTATCACTCTGTGCCTCTTTCCCCCCCTTCTTTATCAGACTGTGCCTCTCCAGCCCCATCTTTATCACTCTGTGCCTCTCTCTCCGCCTTCTTTATCACACTGTCCCTTTCTGCTTTCCTCCCCTTGCCTCTCCATTCCTTTACTTACCTTTTGTTAGCTTCCTTCTTCTCTGTTCTTTCTTCTTGCTGGGTCCTCTCTGCGCCGCGCCTCACTGAATGTCGGGCGTGACTTGATGACGTTATGCCTGCGGTCACGTGAGTATGTTACTTTTTTTTTTTACTATCCAGCTGACCCCACCAACGAACGGGTCGGAGACATTACCCCCACTCCGAACAAAAAAAAAGGACAAAAGAAAAAGAAATGGGTATTAAATTTTTTTTAAAAAAATCAGCAGTGGGGGCTCCCTGGCATGGCCAAATAGTACCCGCCCCCCCGTGGCCCTGTTTGTTGTGCACATATGTAGTGCAAAAATGTGTCGTTAATGCAAAAAATCAGATATAGACATACCTCAGCATTAGTATATTAATATCACAATCACATATAGATACATCTGATACAAAATCCAAAGTATCTGTAGTGTTATTAGACTAATAATACATTGTTATATCGTGTTACCAAATCAAAGAATTTGTTAAATAGAATCACAACTTCAAACTATCTCCTTAAACTAAGGGGTAAATTTATCAAGCTGCTGGTTTGAAAAAGTGGAGATGTTACCTATAACGACCAATCAGATTCTAGTTATTTATTTATTACATGCTACAAAATGACAGCTAGAATCTGATTGGTTGCTATAGGTAACATCTCCATTTTTTTCAAACCCTCAGCTTGATAAATTTACCCCTAAATCTTATAAGCTGTTCAGATGTTCTTCTAAAAACAAAACAATGTTCTGGATATATAAGTCCTTGTAGAAAAATAATAAAGTAGCAAAAATCTCTCACAATAATGTTATTGAAATTGGTAAAAGTTTTTCAAAGTATCTTTGCAAGGGTAAAATTAAATCCAGTTAAGTCGAAAACAGCTTCTATATACCAGTATACCAGTATTCGACAAATTATAAGATCCAAGTTTAGTCCCAAGATATTCTTCAAAAGGTTTCAAATAAGATTATCACAATCTTATCTAGTTGATTGCTCATCATTATATACAGCTTCCTGTTTCATTGGACTTCAGCAACATCCGTGTAAAAGTTAGTCTAACATGTTTCAGCTTAATCAGTCTTCCTCACTAGTGTATGTGACTTCTTGTGCACTTACATGAGGTCAAATAGACCCAAGGGACTGGGTACTAACTGGCTGTAATTCTCAATGCACTTACCCAAATGTCTGATCATGTGATACAAACAATTGTTTTAATAATATTCATAAAAGAAACAGATACTAGATCAGTTTTTGCCAAAGCAAAACAAAATAATAAATACCGTTTAATGACATTTATAATATCAATCTCTGGATTTGAGCTTGTTTTCCAATTTCCATAGTGGTCATGTGATCTCAGATGAGCTTTCAACGTTACCAAACTGTCTGTAGTTGTATCTTTTTGATGTTTTAAAACTGTTCACATGGATTCCCTCTTGTTCTTTGTGTACTAATTGTACTATAGTCTACCAAATAATATAATGAATATTGATATTTAATTTAACAAGCCAAAGAAGGGGGTATGTCCTTAATAATTCCATATGGATGATCTCTGCACAGCTAATAACTATCTATTCATGATCTGTAAGTTGACTATATGTGCTTGGTTGTTTACTTACATGTTCTAATTTTTCTATATACATAGAGCCATTTCTTTTTTAACAATTCCTTTCTAATGGTATTGTCATATCTAAGTGTTTTATATGGGATAAAATGACATTATTTGCATATAGCTTGTAAACTAAGGAGGAAGAGAGCTATATATCGTCCCTCTCATGAACAAGATGTTTCAGATATTAAACTAAATCTTGCCAAAATCCGCATTCATGCATTTGGGGGTTGGGGGTCTTTAGTTCATAAATCCACTTACTTTCTGTCCTCGTTTACCTTTCTAAAGTAATTCCCCCACTTTCCAGTTCCTTTGAACTACCTGTATTGCAATAAATATGGGCACTGTTGGGTCACATTTATGTGTGATTCTAAAGTAATGTGATTGTGCTTTTCTAACCCTTTCTTTATTTTATGCAGATTTTATCCTGCTCTTAACTGGAGGGGTCAGATTGTCTTCCTATGCACTGCAACCCACATGGTCATTCTTGCATATAGATGACTCCATTTGTCTCGCAGGTCAAAAATTCTTCAATCGCTTAGGTCTGATTGGTCTGTCTTGATGTAAAGGTTTTGTGCTCCCATATTTCAGTGTTCTGCATCCTTAACATCTCATGCAGTGGTAAAATCCTATGCACTGTGTGGTAGCATGTAGTAATATTAATTTTTTATTTGTTGGGGCTGTTCTCAAATGTTTCTTTACCAATTGTGTTTTAAGGTCTGGCGTTTCCTGTATACAGCAGATAGAATTCCCAACAATTTTAAAAAAAAAGGAAGAAAGGAAAAGGAAAATGCCTATCACTGAGGCACTCCTTGGATAAATTCATTTTAAATGAAATATTTGAATTTATTTTTATAATTTCTCGGTTTTAATATCATATACCAGCGGTTTCCAAAGTGTGTGCCGCGGCTCCCATGGGTGCCGCGGCCAGGTGACAAAAAAAACCAAAAACGACTTACCAATCCAGCAGCGGTCAGGACCCACCATCCTCCTTCCTCCTCACTGAATCACGTCCGACATATTCAGTGAGAAGTGGCAGAAGAGAGGAGGATGCTGGGTCCCAGGCGCTGCTGCATTGGTAAAAAGATAGAAGGGAAGACAGAAGAAATAGAAGAAAGAAGGCCAAGTATGGTAAGTAAAGAAACGGAGGGGAAGGTGAAAGGAAACAGCAATGGAGGAGCAAAAGAATGAAGGAGGGGGCAGAGTGAGGATGAAGAGGGGCAGACAGTGTGTGGATGAAGAGGGACAGACAGTGTGTGTGGATGAAGAGGAGCAGACAGTGTGTGGATGAAGAGGGGCAGAGTGTGGATGAAGATGGGCGGACAATGTGTGGATGAAGAGGGGCAGACAGTGTGTGGATTTAGAGGGGCAGACAGTGAGGATACAGAGAGGCAGACAGTGTGTGGATGAAGAGGGGCAGACAGTGTGTGGATGAAGGGGCACAGAGTGTGTGGATGAAGGGGCACAGTGTGATGATTTTTATACATGTTGTTGTTTTATTTTGTTTGATCTTATTCCACTTAATATTAGCTGTAAATTATTCTTTGACAGAAATATAATTGAAAAAAATATATAAAAATATTATTTTCCCTTAGATTTATGTATATTATTTTGCAAACAACTTACTAAGTATTTCTGTACTGACCTAAATACTTATTATGTTATTTGACTCAAATACTTAAAAAACGGGACTGCTTAGTAATTAGTGCCTTGAAAAAATTATGGAGACTCTACTAAAAAAGTTTGGGAAACACTGTCATATACTAATTATTTTTTCACATCACTTAGTATTTCTCCTATTATAGTTATTTTAATATAGTCATTTCCAATTTACAATACTACTGTTATTTAATGAATTAGTTACCTTGTGATCTACCATAAGGTAATTTTCTAAATTATAGATTGACGGCATAAAAATAATGCATGCAACGCTTTGAATAGTACTTAATTTAATATACATCAGTATTCTTAGTCATCCCAGTAAACGGGCGGAGATTTCTGTGTGTGTGGGAAACAATAGAATGGTTAGAGGCGTTACAGATGCCTTAATAGAATACACGTTGTTACGAATGACCTCGCAGAAGAAGGCGGGGTTCCCACTACAAGTTCCTGTCAGAATCTGCCCTCGGCTTGCCACGAGTAACCCCAGGGGCGGGTTGTGCCGGGGGACAGAATCAGTCTATTTTGGGCCAGTTCAATAAAGGGCCCAAGTCTCTATTGCTTGGCCGTCTCTATTACCTACTATCATTGGCCGTGTGATGGGCAGAATCTTAGTAAAATGTGTGTGTGTGATGGGCAGCATGTCAGTAAAATTTGTGTGTGATGGGCAGCATGTTAGTAAAATGTGTGTGTGTGTGTGTGTGTGTGTGTGTGTTGTGTGTGATAGGCAGCATGTCAGTAAGATGTGTGTGATGAGCAGCATGTTAGTAAAGTGTGTGTGATGGGCAGCATGTTAGTATAGTGTGGGTGATGGGCAGCATGTTAGTATAATGTGTGTGTGTGAGATGTCAGTAAAGTGTGTGTGTGAGATGTCAGTATAATGCGTGTGAGATGTCAGCATAGTGTGTGTGTGAGGAGCATGTCAATATAATGTGTGAGGGAAGGGGGGTCTTAATTTAGTGTTGGAGGTAGACTATTTAATGGTGGAGTGCAGGATGGGGCTAGTTATTTAATGGGTGCTATTTTGTTTTTGGGGTGGGGGGGCAATTTAATTTATTGGTGGGGCTGTTTGATGGAGGGGAATAGGTTTATATATTAAATGTGTTTGCTCTCTAATGTCAGGGTTGGTTGGAGGGAAATAGATCTATTTAGCAAATGTGAATATTATTATATTAATGTTGTGGCTGGAGGGAGGCCTAATTATAAAATGTGGGTGTTATTTATTTAACACTGGGACTGGTTGGAGTTTTCTAAATGTTATGTACCCAATTTTATGCCCCCACATACTTAACCAGCTGCTAACATGCATGACAAGCAGCCGGTAACTTCTTACCTGTGAAACTGTCAGCTGCTGCTCCACATAGTAACTGATGGGCTGGGAGAGTGGCGCTGGTCTATGATGTTATTGGCAAGCGCCACGCTCCCATAGTGAAGGGAGCAGAAGACATTGCCCCACCCCCTAAGGCAACTAGCAGCAGGAGGTGAACACTACAGCTCCAATAGGAGGTCACCAACTAGGGTGCCTACAGAGCATCTGCTGGCCACGGGCTTTTATGTTATCAATAGTGGAGGAATGGGGAAAAGAATTGTATACAGAGAAAGCAGGAGTGCAGGGTATGAGGCTCTGGTCTGGAGAGCTCATGGATAAGTAACTAAATGCTGTGTGTGTCAGAGAGGAAGCAGTTTGTCAGACAAGAAATTTCAGTGAAGGTGATGTCTGGATAAATTAAGTATGTTGAACCTCCTGTGCTATTGCATTACAAGTGTATCATTCCCTGTATATGTCTAATTCCTAGTTCTATGCCCTTTTATTTGTATTCAACAATGTCTCACTTGCTACATTAACAGAAAGATTATTATTGTTAACCATTCTACGATTTCAATATTTCCATTCCACAGTACTTTCTTTATATGATGAGTATTGCGAGCTTTTTTATGACAGGTAATCATTTTATAATGGAAGAGAGGCAATGTTTCATTTAAAGCATCATAATATATATTATCTTGGGTTCAGCTTACAAAACCTCCTCAGACAATATATTCATTAGTTACTAACTGCAATGTTTACAATAGAAGGGCTGATCTATTATTTTTGTGAAACAGCAAGGTTTGAATCAACCAAGGTACTGCAACACAACTGTTTTGAAAGATGCCTTAAAAATAAATGTTTCCGACTGTTTCAAATACACTGCACACTGACATTTTCTATCCTGTAATTCCTTTTGTTTAATGAGCCATCTAATAATCCAAAGAAATTCAAACTGTGACGTAGTTATACTAATTAGCATTTTCATCACACACTGTTTTATGACTCCATAGAGATTTATTGAGAATGTTGGTAAAAAAAAAATACATTTAATAACACCATGAGCCTTATTTGAAGCAGCAGTTAAAAATGAAACTGTATAATGGGACTATAAGCAAAATAGATGGATGTATATAATACATTTTAGGTTACACATAAGATGACAATGAATTATGGAATATAGTAAGCTTGCAAAAATTATACATAAAAAACACAATGATGGTAAACTTGTATTTTTTCATTATACATAAATATTACTAGCCAATAAAACAGCTTACTTATTATAGAAGACAAATATAATTTGACATTATTCCTTAACTGATACATTTGTTAGGTTTATTTTTTGTCACATATAATAAAATTAAGCTAAACATTTTGTAATATTCTGGAACATATGGCCCTAAAAAGCATACCAACAATATAATCATAATGCTTTATTAAAATGAAAGTCTCAATACACATTCATTAACCATGGAATGTAAATACTGTACCCCCAGAGCCCACATCCAACTGCAAGTTATAAGGATATGAGCAGGTTACATACACTTTTTAAAAAAAATAAAAATGTATTTATGTATTTAAATATTTTTGACAAACATAGTAAATATACATGCTGTTAAAGATCATCATCAGCATGTATCAGATGCAGATGAGCACCAACACAATCCCTGGCTACTGCTACACTTGCTTGGTTGCTTATGCAACATTTATTAATTGGGTGATCAACGTAATGAAATCAAGTTATTGCACTGCAGCTAATCACCATAGAAGGGGCTCTACAGCAGCCTTCTGATTGGCTCTCTGCTCTGTGTCGCTAAAGCCTAGTTCCTTGCTAGGACTGCCCTTTGGTGCTACCTTTATCTTGATACTAACTTAAATCCACCTGTGCTAAAGCAGGTAGATATGGTAAATAATGCACTGCTAGGGGTCCTGAGGACCAGGTTTAAGAAACACTGTTCTAGATATCGTCTAATTTTCAGTTACCTTTGGCTGGTGGAACACAGCAATTAGGGAAGTCATTCAGTGTAGAAAAACGTGTATGGACAAATATCTTTCCTTACATGTCTGTGTTGCTATTGCCAATATTGGGTCGTTACCTAATGTTTTCAGGGGTTTTTGGACGTGTTCTGCAAGCAGCCAATACTTTACTCCTGCATAAGAGTTTTGATTATGCAATAGATATAATCACTGGTTCAAAACTCAACATTTTGAACATTTATGTCCTATCTGCCCCCCAAATCTAAGGTTATGGAGAATATATTGAATTAATTCTAGAGAAGACATTTACCAGGATACTCCTGCTGAAGCCAGATTAATTTTTGTCTTAAAAAAGATGGAGGATTACACCCTTGCAAAGATTAGTCTTAATAAGATTACTGCCAAAAATAAATACCCACTACCCCAGATCTCTGAACTGTTTGACAAGTTAAAAAGGGTTATTATCTTCTCCAAGATTGATTTTTGGGGAGATTATAACCTGGTTAGGATATGCTATGGCCCCCAATGGAACCCAGATAAACTATTAGAACAGGCTAGAGAATTCTTCACCTATAGCAAGCCACCGTTCCTGTATAGAGTAATGTTCTCACAAGTTCTCAGATGCCCATGGGCTCTTATTTTCAGAGTAGTAAGAGCTTATTTATTGTAGGAATCAAGCAGTGATAAGGTATAGAGACTGGAAGTAGTATGTAACCAGGAGGCATACTAGGCAAATCAGGAAGGATGTTATAGGTCATCAGCAGTCAGCGAGCAGGGATAACCAGAAACAAGCCAAAGGTTGAGGCGGACAGCAAGCAGGAATCATCCAGAAACAAGCCAAGGGTCAAGACAGGTAGCAGACAAAAGAATAATCAGGAACAAGCAAAAGGTCAAGCGAGTCAGCGACAGCAGGCAAACGAGGTGCAGACATAGCGCTAATACTGACAAGGAGGTGAAGTCCTCCCTGCCATTTAAACTAAAGAGGACCAATCAAAATGCTCCATGAAGAGCGAGCACCCCTGCAGTAATTGGTAATTCTTGTCATGAGACCACTAGCCTCCAAAAGCACACAGAAGAGGCAATGTTAGTGGTCGCACAAAGAAAGCAGAGTACTGGCTGCTTACCAACATATAGGACGATTTATCAGTGTTAGCCTTCAGGACTTAATAAATAAAATACTCAGGGGTTTCTGAATTTATTTCTAGACTTTGGAAGGCCATCTATTCTAATGTGGTCATTGACCTCAAATTTTTCTCAGCCTACCATCCACAGACCAATTCACCAATATGGTCAACTGGGTATTAGAATAATACCTGAGGTGCTACATTTAGGAAGTACACCATGACTGGACAGATTTCTTACCTTGGACAGAATCTGCTTGTAACAACTCTTCTCACACATCCACGGGAACTTTGCCCTTTTATTGTGTATGGATTACACCCTAAGACCTGTTCTTTTTCAGGTTCATGAGGTCAGACAACCCTTATTATGATTAAAGTCCATTTGGATGAAGGCTCAAGCCATGTTAACCTATATTCTCTCACGCTCTTAGTATTTTTTTAACACTGGAAACCAAGTACATTTAAAGTAGGTGTTAGAGTCTGGTTGTCAACCAAATACATTAAACTTCAACAACCTTCAGGCAAGTTGGCCCTAGGTATATTCAACATTTTAAAATTGTTCTGAAAATTAACCCTATTAACTTCCAGTTGGAAGTACTTAGTACTGTTTGACTTCCTAGAATGCACCAAAGCTCCTTGTTTAATACAGGGTTTTATTACGTTTTCTAAAAAGTCTTCTTCCAGGCCTCCTACAGTGGTGCTCAATGGGCAACCAGAATATGTAATTGTAGTCGAGAAAATTCTCGACTCCAAATGGATTTGGAAAGGGTATAGACAGGAGGAAAAGTCATGGTTCCCTTCCAGTCACCTCCATGCAAAAAGTTTTTTTGCATTTTTTTTTCATTTTTTTTCATATGCTCTTTCATGAAAAACCGCAGTATAGAGGTCCCTAGACCTCTCTTCAAGTGACAAAGGGGGAGGGGGGGGTTACTGTCAAGACTGACATGAGCAGATGTACACCAAAATGATCCCCCGCTGCTTTTGCAGATGCTCGCACTGCTGCTAATCCCCATAGGGGATTACAGTGGCCTTCAGATTGGCTCCCGGCCCTTATAGTGTAGGAAACTCTGTCTCTCATGTTAGTGTGTGTTGCTCAAGCTTGATTCCTTATTAAAACTGCCCTTTGGTGTTACCTTTGCCTGGTTAATGAATTTGTCTGTTTGCTGCTGCCCTGGTCAATGCCTTTTTGTAATAACCTTAGCTGTTAGCCACATGCCCTGACCTTAATCTGGGCACAGACATCGCTGTTCCCCCTAGCAAAATCTGAGGAGACAATGTAATGCTGGAACAGAAAACCCAAATGTGACTTCACATCTATATATATGTAGATGTATATATATATATATATATATATATATATATATATATATATATATATAAAAAACCAACAAACAGATATAAAATGGCGCTCACAACCACAACGTAGTCACAATAATGCAGTATCAAAAACAGGAAAATTCCAGATGTGTAGATAACTCAAGTATGAGCGGCAGCCGCGATGACCTGTAGTCAGATGGTTAGTCCGGAAATGGAGACACTGTAACAGAAGACAGGCAGGGCGCCTCAATGTGTATTATCACTTGTATAGTATAAATGGATGTAATATATTGCGTACCATGAGGTATTAGTAGGTCGTCTAGTCAGAGAAGGGAAATCCTCCTCATAGGTTGTTCCTCCCATTGGTTCAAATATCGGACAATGCAAAAAACAAAGCACAACATAGAGTAGTATTGTCAAGATGTGAGAACACACCACCTGTGAATATATACACCACCTATAGGGCTTCCTTAGCGTGAAAAAACACCTAAGTCCAGGATAAAAGCAACTGTAGTATATGGGACACCCGTGTGCTCCAACCATATAAAGAAATAAAAACTCTGTACCAGATGGTCTCTCCAAATTTGCATGGGATTGATTCTTTAGAAGATCAAATCTGTACTCTCTCCCTCCCAGTCTTAATCATTGGCAGCAGTAATGACAAGAAAAGGAGGGATAAATAATACAATAGCACTTTATTAAAAAAGGTAAATCAATGCACTTACATCAAGGAGTGCAGATAGATGCTGATAAAGTAGGCTCAACGCGTTTCATCCCGGTAAAACGGGACTTCATCAGGAGCAAAAGTAGCAGATATATATATATATATAGATAAATAGATTGACAAATAATATTTATATATTTATATATAAATGTACAAATATATATATATATATATATATATATATATATAGTAATACATATACATATATATATATTTATATATATACGTATATAGATATATATATATATATATATATATATATATATATATATATATATATACAAGTTAAACCGTGCATGATACTCATGCATTCTAGTCAAATCAAGCTACTTAAGGTCTTAAAAAGGTTCTTGTCATGCATTTGGGCCTAGCCCATGCCTCCTCAGGGGAATAGCGTTACTTCCCGACGCAAGCGCCCTTTTTAATGTGTGTTCATGAGGTAAAATTACCTCATGAAAATGAGTTTGAGACCTCAACTCGTAAATTTAGCCTTTACTACCCCTCCCACGGGGAAAGGGGGGATGATGGAAGTTAACTGACTTCACTATTCTAATTTTTTGTCAAATAATGTCAGTATACCAAATTTCAGGTCAATTGGATGAGTCCTTTCTGAGAAAATAGTTTTTTCCACACACACACACACACACACACTAACACACGCCGCTACACATGTGTGTTCATGAGGTAAATTTACCTCACGAAAATGAGTTTGAGCCCTCAACTCGTAAATTTAGCCTTTACTACCCCTCCCACGGGGGGAAGGGGGGATGATGTTAGTTAACTGACTTCACTATTCTAATTGTTTTTTCAAACAATGTCAGTATACCAAATTTCAGGTCAATTGGATGAGCACTTTTTCAGAAAATAGTTTTTTCCACACACACACACACACTAACACACGCTGCTAGGTTTTTACTTTTATATATTAGATAATGCTAAGAATTTAGTAGGTCAGTGTATAACTCCGCCCAGCAGGTGGCGCTGCAGCTTGTTTTTTTTTTTCACACACAGACTAACACACGCCGCTAGGCTTATATATATTAGATTTACACGTGTATATATATTAGAGATGGTCACTGACCCCCGTATTTTGGTTTTGTATTCGGTTTTGGGTCTGGATTACCGTCGTGTTTTGGTTTGGTTTTGGTTTTGCAAAACCGCCATTGCGTGTTTTGGCTTTGGTTTTGGTATTGTTTGGTTTTGTTTTGCAATTTTGTTGGAAAATCAATGTTTTTGGGCCTAAAATAACCAAATTTAGTGCTCCACCTGTTTCATGGATAAGTAATCTAATTGAAAAGCTAATAAATTATCCAAAAAACAGTTTCATTCCTGGTAGGTAGGCCTTCATTAATTCTACACACAAAACAGATTGTCTTCCTCTCCATCTATGCATATTGGCAATGCAGCCATCGTCTTTGGATGTATATTACACCCTACACTTATAGTTAAATATGTAAAGAAATCGAAAAAGGCAGTTTGCTTTCTGTCTCTATAGGCCCCCCTCCACTTGTTGAAAAAAACAAAAAATTCAGCCGTTATAGACTGTACAATATTAATTGAAATGGGAAAAGCCAGTTTGTTTTCTGTCTCTATAGGCCCCCCTACACTTGTCGAAAATACAAAAAAATTCAGCCCTTATAGACTGTACAAAATTAATTGAAATGGAGAAATCCAGTTTGGTTTCTGTCTCTATAGGCCCCCCTCCACTTGTTAAAAATACAAAAAATTCAGCCGTTATAGACTGTACAATATTAAGAGAAATGGACAAAGCCAGTTTGGGGTCACTCTGTCTATGACACCCTACCCTTAAGGAGAAATTGCCCAAACAGCAGCCTTTCAAGAAGGTACGTGATATGGAAATGCCAAAAGTCCCTTTCCTCTTTGGGGGTAGATTGCACCCTACACGTACATAGAAAGTTTTAAAAAGATGTTATCGTCATCATCTTCAGCTTCATCCTCACCCTCATCAGTGTGTACGTCATCATCACAGACTATCAATTCATTGCCGCTTGAATCCGCCATTAGAGAACAGTCAGTGCTTGGATGTATTTGCCGGTAAAGGTCTTCCGCGTGGAAGATGTAGTTCATTTTGATGAACATCCTACGTTGATCACTGACAAGGTTCCCGGCTGTGCTGAAAACTCATTCAGTGTACACACTGGAGGATGGGCAGCTTAGGTATTGCAAAGCAAGTTTGTACATTTGTTTCCAAATGGCCTGCTTTTCCTCCCAGTAAGGAATGGGACTGTCTGACATTTCCATATCAACTACCTCTTGAAAATAATCCTCCACCATACTTTGCATGTTTATACTCATATTGGATGGAGTTATGGGCAAGGTGACACATTTTTTAGAAAAATCCTGCAAACCAGCCCAGATGTTAAATTGTTCTGGTCTGCCCCCCTGCGTCTTCCCTGCTGCTTTTTGGGCAATTTAATTTTTTACGAGCAGCAGTAGCTTGAGAAAGTGAAGGAGGACACGTCGTCAAGCCGAGGCCCAGTTCAGCGGCCAACTTGCTGAGCAATAGCTCCTTGCAAAAGTTCACATCTCGCTCATTTACAAGTAAAGACTCAGTGTAGGTCTTAAACCTTGGATCAAGCACAGTGGCCAAAACGTACTGATCCGAGTTCAAGATCTTAATAACTCGAGGATCATTGTGAAGCGAATGAAGTACTTGATCGACAAGCCCAACATCCCTTTACAAGGCAGCGCCACTTTAAATTGAAGCGCCGAAGATGCCGAACTCGCCGGAGTTAAAGAATCCGGACATTAATACATTTACCCCCAGATGTCAAACTGTTGTGGTCTGCCCCCTGTTTTATCCATGCTTCTCTTTGGAAAGTGCAATTTCTTACAAGCAGCACCTGCCTGAGAAACTGAAGGAGGAGATGTCGTCAAGCCAAGGACGAGTTCAGCGGTCAACTTGCTGACCAAGAGCTCCTTGCATCTGTTCAGATCTCAGTCATTTGGAAGCAAAGAATCGATGTAGGCCTTAAATCTAGGATCAAGCACAGTCGCCAAAACATAGTGAGCCGACTTCAAGATTTTAATAACTCTTGGATCATTGTGAAGCGAATTAAGTACTTGATCTAAAAGGACAACATACTTTGCTGGATTGCTTGCTTTCAGCTCCTCCTTCAGTTTCTCAAGCTGCTTTTCCAATAGTCTAATTAAAGGAATGACTTGGCTCAAACTAGCAGAGTCTGCACTCACCTCACACGTCACAACTTCAAATGGTTTCAGCACCTTGCACAGCACTGAACGGATTCCCCACTGTGCAAGTGTGAAATACATCCCCCTCCGTTCCCAATGTCATGGCTTTTGCAATATGCTTGGATGGCTTTGCGCTGTTCCTCCATCCTCTGAAGCATGTACAGGGTGGAATTCCATCTAGTTACCACCTCTTGCTTAAGTTGGTGGCAGGGCAAGTTAAACTGCTCTTGGAGCTGCTGTAGTCTCCTACATGCTGTGGCTGAATGCCTGAAATGGCCTAAAATTTTACTGGCCACCGAAAGCATCTCCTGCACCTCACGGTTATTTCGTAGGAAGCTCTGCACCACCAAGTTGATGGTGTGAGCAAAACAGGGAATGTGTTGGAAATCACCCAGCTGTAATGCTCGAACTATATTGTTGGCGTTATCAGAAATGACATATCCTGGGGAGAGTCCAAGTGGTATACGCCATGTATCAATCACATCTCTTAGTTTGCGTAACAAATTCTCAGCTGTATGCCTGTTAGTGAAGCTGGTGATACAAAGAGTGGCCTGCCTGTGACAAATGTTAGGTAGTGGTGTACATGCTGCTGCTGTTCCTGCTGGTGAAGGTGAATGACCAACCCAGTGGGCTGTCACAGTCATATAGTCTTTGGTTTGCCCACTTCCACTTGTCCACATATCTGTGGTTAAGTGGATAGTGGGCAGAATGGCATTTTTCAGCGCAATCTCTACATTTTTACACACTTTTTGGTATAGTTGTGGAATTATTTTACAGGAGAAATGGTGTCGCGATGGAATTCTGTAACGCGGACACAAAACCTCAATTAACTGTGAAAAATCAGCTGCGTTTATTGTGGAGATTGGACGCAGATCTAACACTAACATTGCAGCCATGGCGTCTGTGATTCGCTTGGCGACTGGGTGACTGCTGTCATGTTTGATTCCACTCACTAATGATTGTTTCACAGTTAATTGCTGAAATGTAGGACTGCTCATTTTCTTGACCTGCCTCTGGGATGACGATTCACCCCCTGCAGCAGCAACAGCAGCAGCAGTGGGACTAACGCTTTCTTCAGAGGAATCAATAATAGTGCAGGGGTCATCCAGCCTTAATAAGTGGGATGCAGGGCTAACTATGAGTGCTACTGAGGATATTGATGAGGATGGTGTGGTGGGTGTATTTTGTAGCCGTTGGGATGTCGGTGACCGGAGGGTCTTAGCTGATGGAGTGCTTGTAATTTTTTGGAAGACCTTTCAGCTTTTCCCAACACTTTGCCATGCACTCTCGTTAAATGGCGTAACATAGACGAGGTTCCAAGATGGATAAGGTCCCTCCCTCGACTGACTGTAGCTTGACATAGACTACAAATGGCTATACAATTGTTGTCTGGATTTGGGTATAAATAATTCCACACATAGCCAGAACTGCTGCCGCTGGTACAGGACTTACAGAAACAACCTCATCCTCATCAACATCCTCATTATCGCCCTCGTCGCCTACACAAATCTCCCCCTCATCCTCTTCTAATTCCAAATTGGCATCCTCAATTTGTGTATCACCGACTACACTCGGGCTATTAAGGCACACATCAGCAGAATGCTCACGATTAGACATCCCACTGTTGGATGGACTCTCCACAGGGATTGGTGTCATTTGTGAATCAGAGCAAACATTATCCTCTAATGCCTTACTGTTATCTTGCAGCTCGGCTTTGATGCGTAACAGTAGTTGTGCACCACTTGTAGGCTTGGTAACTTTTTGGGATCTGCCACTAATAGACAAAGGTGAAGGCCTCATTCTCTCTTTGCCACTGCGTGTGTAGAATGGCATGTTGGCAGTTTTTTTTTTTTATCGGCACTTAAATTTTGAACAGTTACACTTCTTTTTCGCTTCAACACAGTAAAAAAAATTTGGGTGTGTGTTTTTTGGACTGATTTCGAAACACTGTGTAGTTTGACAGCGCCTTGCCCAGATGATATACTGGGAACACTACCATCAGGACTGGTGACAGAACCTCTTTGCTCATTCTGATCATATGTGGACTGCTTTGAATCAATTCTGAGCCCAAAGCACTTGTAGTGCTAAAAATTATTTGGTAGATACTGCTGACAAATCGTAAATTTGACAACTAGAAATATTTATGCACAATTATGGGGGACACCCCAAAAGCACTGGGGAGTGCTAAAAATTATTTGGTAGATACTGCTGACAGATAGTAATTTTGACAATCAGAAATATTTATGCAAAATATTGGGGACACCCCAAAAGCACTGGGGAGTGCTAAAAATTATTTGGTAGATACTGCTGACAGATACTAATTTTGACAGCCAGAAATATTTAGACAAAATAATGGGGGACACTCCCAAAAGCACTGGGGAGTGCTAAAAATTATTTGGTAGATACTGCTGACAGATAGTAATTTTGACAGCCAGAAATATTTATGCACAATTATGGGGGACACCCCAAAAGCACTGGGGAGTGCTACAAATTATTTGGTAGATATTGCTGACAGATACTAATTTTGCCAGACAGAAATATTTATGCACAATTATGGGGGACACCCCAAAAGCACTGGGGAGTGCTAAAAATTATTTGGTAGATACTGCTGACAGATAGTAATTTTGACAGCCAGGTTCGGCTCGGTACTCGGATACCCAAAGTTCGGGTGGGTTCGGTTCTCGGGCAACCGAGCCCGCCCATCTCTAATATATATATATAATAATAAGAGTGAATAGACAAATGGCGCTCAGTGAAACCAATATAGTGAACAAACGTGCTCAACAACAATATAATAAATAACATACAGTAGACTGTTTTGCTTCAAGGCACCAAATTGCAGATGCAAAAACCTATATGAACATAAAAAGAAAAGCGCCAAACATAGTGTGATATCACAAATATTAAATAATTTATATGTGTTCCAATATCCGTGTACCAAATTCAAATAAATAAGAGCTTATCTGCTTGGAAATTCAACTGAAATCCAAATTCTTCCCAGAGATGAAATGTACATAGGTGATCCAATTCATACTAAAATTCAAGAAAGTGAGGAATAATATAGTGTAGTAGATTCATAACATCAAATGTTTCTCATAAAATGCTGTATTAAGACACATTCATCAGATAGCAAATTAATGCCGTACATTAAGAATAAAGATATAAGGCTTACCTGAAGCTATAGCTCTCTCATACAGATGATCCCAGGAGAACGCTCACTGGTCAGGGAAGTACTCTTCAACACAGGCTGAGAGAACAAAGATAACACCTGATCCCATGACGCATTTCGTCATAATGACTTTATCAAAAGGGTAATAACAAACACAGAAAAGTCCTTTCTTAAATAGTCTAAATGTCCAATTAGTACATGGGAGTTCGAGGTACACTCACCGATTCCATAGGTCTGTTTACTTCCGTCTAGGATCGATATGTCACTTCCGTCCTTACTCCGATGCCAAAATGTTAACAATACATGTGTTTAGCATCCGCCCTTCCCTCACTCAAAAAACAGGCAGTGATAGAAATTGGTAGATCCCTGTCTCCTGTGCTCATTTCACCTCTAACTAAAATCTGTAATCTCTCAATCTCTACTGGCATCTTTCCATCACTATGCAAGCACGCAGTGATTACTCCTATTCTAAAAAAAACAAGATTCCGACCCAAACTCTCTCTCAAATTACCGTCCCATCTCTCAGCTCCCGTGCCCCTCCAAGCTTATAGAGAGATTTCCCTACACTCGCCCACGCTTCCTTTCCACAAACAACCTGTTGGATCCTCTTCAGTCTGGCTTTAATTCTCAACACTCCACAGAGTCTGCGTTCACTAAGGTTGTCAATGATCTGATCACTGCTAAAACTAAACACCATTACTCTCTCCTAATTCTGCTGGATCTCTCGGCTGCATTTGACACCATTGACCACTCTCTTCTCATACAAATGCTGCAATCCCTTGGTCTTCAAGGGATTATATATATATATGTAAATATACATATGCAGAATCAGTGGCACTATATAAATAAATTATATTGATGATAATATATATATATACACATATTTATATATATATATATGTATGTATATATATATATATATATATACACACACATATATATATTATAGTGCTATATTATATAGACTAGAGATGAGAGGTTTGGATTCCAAAGAAATCCGACGAAATCCAAGGAAATCCGACGTTGGGGATCTGAATGAAACAGAGTTGTGATCAGGGCTGGGACTAAAAATCAGCCCTGGCATTTAAAGCACACAGGCCCACCTGCTGGGCGCTCCATGCACTATATTGTTGCACGGTGATGATGGCGCAGTGCGCGTTGCTGGTGCAGTATAACATGATCTAGTATGAGTGTGTGTGTGTGGGGGTTAATATTTCTCCTAATGACCCTCAACATTACATTGCTAACACCCCCATTACATCAATAAATACCATGACAATACATTATTAGTACCCAAATTACAGCAATAAATAACCCCCACACAAACACTCATACTACATCAAAACCCACCCACAATACAGCGTCCAGCATCACCCCCCACATTACAGCAACCAGCATTATCCCCACATTACAGCAACCAGCATTACCTCCCACATTACAGCAACCAGCATTATCCCCACATTACAGCAACCAGCATCACCCCCACATTACAGCAACCAGCATCACCCCCACATTACAGCAACCAGCATTACCCCCACATTACAGCAACCAGCATCATCCCCACATTACAGCAACCAGCATCACCAGCATCAACCAGCATTTGGGCCCTGGTACAGCAACTTCTTTGGGCCCCTGTCATAGTCAACAATGAGAGAGGGGGTCGGTCCGGCAAGACCAATGGTGGGGGGAAGCTGGAACAAACCAAACAAACAAAAAAAATTAATACTCACGTGATCGCTGCGCCGCGTCCCTCCTCTCCTCTCTGCACCATTCACACTGACTGCCGGGCGTGACGTCATCAAGTCACTCCCGTCAGTCAGTGTGGAGCGCCGCAGCCAGCATGAAGAAAGCAGCATGAAGAAAGAAGAGAAGAAAAGAAAGAAGCTGACAAAAGGTAAGGAAAGAAACGGAGAGGCAAGGGGAAGAAAACAGAAAGGGACAGTTCTATAAAGAAGAGGGAGTAAAAAAATGGGGGAGAGAGGCTGAGATTAAAAAAAAAAAAAGGGGGAGAGAAGCACTTATAAAAAAAAAAAAGGAGAGAGAAGCACTTATAAAAAAAAAAAAAGGGGAGAGAAACACTTAAAAAAAAAGGGGGAGAGAAGCACTTATAAAAAAAAAGGGGGAGAGAAGCACTTATAAAAAATAAAGGGGGGGAGAGAAGCACTTTTAAAAAAAAAAAAGGGGAGAGAAGCACTTATAAAAAAAAATGTGGAGAGAAGCACTTATAAAAGAAAAAAGGGGAAGAGAAGCACTTATAAAAAAAAGGGGGGAGAGAAGCACTTATAAAAAGAAAAAAGGGGAGAGAAGCACTTATAAAAAAAAGGGGGAGAGAAGCACTTATAAAAAAAAAAGGGGGAGAGAAGCACTGATTAAAAAAAAGGGGGAGAGAAGCACTGATTAAAAAAAAGGGGGAGAGAAGCACTGATTAAAAAAAAGGGGGAAAGAAGCACTTATAAAAAAAAAGGGGAGAGAAGCACTTATAAAAAAAAAAGGGAAAGAGAAGCACTGATTAAAAAAAAGGAGGAGAGAAGCACTGATTAAAAAAAAAGGGGAGAGAAGCACTGATTAAAAAAAAGGGGAGAGGCACAGAGTGAAAAAGAAGGGGCAGAGAGGCTAAGAGTAAAAAAAAAAAGGGGGAGAGAGGCACAGAGTAAAAAAGAAGGGGGGAAAGCAGCATGGAGGGCGCAGTGTGAGCATAAGGGGGCACAGTGTAGTGATGAAGGAGCACAGTATTGTGTGTGTGATGGCACAGGGGGCTTGTTGCAATGTAGTGTGTGTGAGGTAGGTGGTGGCTAATTAGTTGGTGCTATTTTGTTTGTAGGGTGATGGTGAGGCAATTTAATAGTGGGGACTATTAATTTAAGATGGGGTGGTTTGGGGGCTATTGAATATGGGGGTGAGTTTAGGGAGAATGAGGTCTATTTATTAAATGTGACTATGAGTTATTAAATGGCAGTGATGATTGCGTGAAATAGGTATTGCTGTTTGCAGGAAGGGAATAGGTTTATTTATTAAATGTGAATACTATTATTTTAATGTTGGGGCTGGAGGAAGGCCTAATTATTAATCGTGGGTGCGACTGATTTAACGCCGGGGCTGGCTGTAATTTTCAAAATGTAGCCATTTTTTTTTTCCAAATAGGCCCTTCAACATTGCAGGATCCGGACAAGCCACAACTAAAGAAAACAGCAGCCCCAGGTGGAGAAAGTGAGAAGAACAGGTAGGAGAGAGCAGCACAGTGTGTGAAATGTTGTGATTCTAGTAGGGACAATACCAATTTTTGGTGAGTGTTGTGCCCAATGTATGGTGCAGGCCAAGACTGAACTGTTTGTGTACACATTGCATTCTTTGTATACTACACTGTGGTTCTAGATGTCCTGAAAGTCAGGAGTGCTTGGACATGTGATGCTCCAGCACATTGAGAGCCTAGTGATTTTGATGTTGGCCACGCCCCAATGGCACATTTGCCACGCCCCCAAAGGCATGACCACACCCCCGATTTATTTTTTTTGCATGCTCGACTATAAGGGGGGGGGGGGGGGACCCATGAATTTGTTGTACCAGGGCCCTGAATTCCTCTTGGCAGCCCTGCCTGCATCACCTTCTCCCCTGGCACTCTCACCCCTCTTCCAGCTCCATCTTCTCCCCTGGCACTCTCTCCCCTCTTCCTGCACCACCCTCTCCCCCATGCCAGGGTCTAATGCCAGGGTAACCTTGACACCTCATACTGCCGCTGAGTCCTGGCTGCTGACACGCAGCTTGGTGCTTGGCTGTAATTAAATGAACAGGCAGAGGTCATTGGATGGACAGTGGTATGAGTGAAAAAAGTTAAACATTTTGGAAAGTAAATAGACATAGGTGTCCTGCACCCATACAACAAAAATCCAAAGATTTGGCACACAATACATTGCCAGAGTATTCATTGTTAGCCAAGAGCAATGCTCTCCAACTTTGTTTTCCTTATATTAACATGATCAGTTATTTATATAGCACCACTAATTCTGCAGAGCTGTACAGAGAACTCACTCAAATCAGTCCCTGCCCCATTGAAGCTTACGGCCTAAATTCCCTAATATAGACACACACAAAGACCGAGAGAGACTAAGGTCAATATAATAGCAACCTTAATCTTGACCTGCTGAATTAAAGTAAGATACTTGTAAACATTTATGTGGGATGGAGGGTGGAAAAATTATTTCCCTGGGGTAAGCTTTGTTCAACCCCGGGGTAACAGGGACTACCCGAGACTTGCAGCAGAGGCAGTCCCCAAGAAGGGGTGTACTCACTCTGGCATCAGGGCAACCAGGAAACCTCACACTGCTGCTGCGTCCCGGCTGCCGAGGAGCGCAGCTGTAATTAAATTATTGCTTTCTCCGGAGTGAACGTGGGGAGGGCGTGCTCTTGGCCCCATTTCTCCTATCTCCATGCTTCCAATTCCTGCTCATAAGCTTTTACTACATTGAGTTAAGTCCTGGGGGCATCAGAGTATCTGTGAGTGCGTTCAATGGTATGGGGAAGGAAGATGTTATAGGTGAAGACCTCCCCTGCTAGTTCTAAAAGCTTATGACAGTTACTATTAAGCTGTAACATTGTAAAGGATTATATCCTGGGACCAGTGGTATAATATGAAACTGACCTTCCACAGTTTGGTTTTGCTATAAGTTGTTAGCTGACTCGCATTGCCCTCTTCTGCCACCATTTTTGTTTAAATAAAAACTGTGACCCTTTGCCAAATTAACACTGGTGTCCCTATGGTTGTTTATTTATTCAATTACAGTAATAGTAAGTCTGAACATGCGAAGAATGTTTTGGTACAATGAATGGGAGATATCAACACTATTCAGTTTATTATTTTTTAAATTGAATCCGAGAAAGCAAATGCAGTGATGGCAAAGTTACAAAATCCTTCATTAAGATAGCTCACTGCCCAACTTTGCACAACATTGGTGAAAATTGGGACTGTTCTGATGGAATCATTAGAAAATAGACTGGAAATAACCGGCAAATAATGTTAATGAAATAAACAGTATTATAGGAGTAAAAACAGTTCAAAATTACATTTATGGTACCCCAAAGCCCTGTTGAACAGCACAGAGGAGTGCATAAACGCTTTTAAAATGCAGGGCTACAAGGGGTTAATTGTGCTCCTGAAAACTTGTGCCCAGGAGTGATTGACAGGAGGAGGATGAAGGCCCTGATTGGCTGGGGGAGTAACAGGAAGAGGATGTGCAGGAAGGAGGAGAAAGAGAGTGCAACATGGTAGAAGGAACAAGGGGGAGGACATGCAGCCGAGCAGAGACAAGAGTGAGCTGCTGCCAGAACTGTGACATTGCCAGCAAAGCGGACGGAGAACAGCTGGGGACACGCATCGCGGTGCCAAAGACAGTCTCCACTAACTACAGAACCGTCTCAAGGTAAAACCCTAGCCTGCAGTGTACTACACACACCACAGTGTCAGAGGGAAGAGTGATGAGAGAATCTATCCAAAACTGACATTGCATTCTTGTACAAGGAAGGATTGTGAGAGCTTTTCCCCCAGATCATACCTTTAAACAGGCTGCAGGGAACAATTAAGACGGTCGTTTCAGCTATATCCTGTGTGTGTGCTGATATCTGGACACCATACCCTGTTCCAGAGCACATGTGCTGATAGAGATTCATTGACTGTTGAGAGAACAGCGCCATCTTGTGGCTGAAATGAGCAACAGCCCTGCTTTCTACTATAATACTTAACCCTTGATGGAAACCTCTGCAGGACATTGGAATTCCTGTGCACAGGTCAGCCCAGGACTGAGTGGAAAATATGGTAACGTTACCAGGGATAATATTGGTGCACCAAATGTTGAGATGAATGTTAATGTTATGTGATTTACCTAAGAATTGATTTATTAATATTGAAGGTGTGACATTCAGTGTTAGTGGTACCGCTGCAATTCAAGTTAACTCAGCAGTAGATGCTAAAAGTGGGGCGCCTGACCCATAGGGAATAGCATAGTACCCCAAACACCTGAATAAGAAGTAGCCCTCTAGTGGGCGCGGTAGTGACCGTAAGAGTCTTGATAGGTTATTATTGATGGATTTTGCATCATCACCAGTCAGATATTGTTAACGTGAAAGTAGTAACTGTGATTACCAGTGTGCCTTATTAGACAATGTGCATTGAAGATGTTATCATTATTCTGCCTTATACTCACCAGATGTATGTCATATGTTAAATGCTATTGTGCTCTATGTTGATCAGATGCAATATTTTGTCATTACTATTGAGCTGAAGGGATCAGTGGCGCGGTGTCTTACCGAAACTATCCTTACCGCATTCTCAATAAAACCAAGTTGTTTGACCAATCCTTGTCCCTTTCATTGAAGTATTTATCTCCTGACCACCGGATATCCGAACAGAAAAGAACCTGACTCGTGTCTGGAGGACAAGGTAAGGGAAGGATTCCCATCAGTACTCGACCACCACATAAACTTTGGCATCACAAACAGGATCCGAGTGCATCAGGAGAGTAATACCCTCAGTGAAAAATGAATCAGCAACAAGGTGGGGGAGCAGCGCAACCGGCATGGCCACAAAACCCAGAACAGGCCGCCCCAGCAGCAACACCAAATATGCCCATAACCCTACCATACTATTTCGGGGCCCCATGGCTCCCGAAGTACAGCGGAGACGACGACAAGCTACAGGAGACTTCATTTACAGAATTCAAGAACAAACTGGAATCCATGTTCCAGCTATACCCGTTGAATGAACAGCAGAAAGTGGAGATCTTAATAAGGCAACTCACAGGGTCGGCGCTCAGAGAAGTAATCTCATGGCCGATGGACGAAAAGAAAGAAACGGCACAAGTTTTAAAAATAATTTCCACAACGTTTGAGACAAGAACTCTTCCGGAGCTGAAGATGAAACTATATGCAGGCAAGCAACAACCGAACGAGACACTGCGGGACTATGCCCTGAGCCTACAAGAGATGCTAAGAGCCAATCAGGCAGTGGACAAAGAGGAAGTACAAAACGCGGACGAAGCCCTGACCGTACAGTTCGTAGAAGGAGTCACCCAAGAAAGCGTTAAGATTCAGCTACGACTGATGAAAGCACAGATGCCAGGCAAAACCTTCCGAGAGTTTAAAGAGACCGCCATCACCATTGTCGGTAACCAACGGGGAAGGGTGGAAGAATACCCAGAATTGGTGGGCTTCAGAGAAAGCGCAAGCTCGAGGGGAGCCATGGCAAGCAGCACAGAAAAATCAACACGGGTCCAAGAATCGGTAATACAGAGCGGTCAGTATCCCACCGAAGACCCAATACAAACGCTCAAAAAGCAAATGGAGGAGCTGGCCGTCGGAATGGTAGAAATCCAGCGAGAGATGAGCCAAATGGCGAGGCCACCGGCACCCACCTACGGGGAACCAGAGTGGAGGCCCGAAAGACAAAGACCAGTCCGAGGCAGGTGGGAACCACTTCGCGAGTATGTACGGCGATCGCCCAACCAATTCGATGGTCAAGGGCCCCCAATATGCCACCGGTGCCATGGGGTAGGACACATAGAACGAAACTGCGTCCAAAACGAACATTTAAACTCCGACACCCCGAGATCGAGGGCCGAATCTCTGGGCGAGCCCCGGGAATAGATCCGGATCCAGAAAACTGGAGGCCCCAGTTCATCGGACAATGTCCCACATTACCCGTTACAATTAATGGAGTGGAGACCCTGGCTATGCTTGACACTGGGTCGCAGATTACGACCATCCGGCTACCTACATTCCACAAGTATTGGTGCAAAGAGCAGCTGTTATCACCACCCCCAACCTGGCTGCGGCTGACCGCCAGTAATGGCCTCAAGATTGCGTGTGATGGGTATTGGGAAGCAGACATCCAGATCGGAGCGACCTTGTTGCCAAGACAAGGCTGTCTCGTCACCGCTCCCTGTGAAGGGAACTTAGCCCCCATCATCCTGGAGATGAATGTGCTGCAAAGATGCCCAGATGAGCTAGTGGCGACTTTGAAGAGTAAAATAACCCAAGCGGCGTCCCCCGGTCATCAGGCCTTTCAACATACTGTTTGGCTCCTACAAGGTCATCAAAAGTCCGCTGGTCCCCATGTAAAGGTTTTGGGCACTGACAAGTTGTTTAATGTGCGGAATGGATATGACTTCAACAACAGAAATGACACCAAAGAAGATGTCTTTGTCCACCAGACAGCAATAAAGCGAAAAAACCCACGGAAGTTTCTGCGCAGTGTCGGAGACGGGGAGACTGTGGAATTTGATGTTGTTGAGGGAGAGAAGGGTGCAGAGGCAGCAAACGTGACTGGCCCTGGTGGTGTACCAGTAAAAGGAAGCAGATTTACACCCTACCAACAAAGGTTCCGCAGACGTTTCTACCAGCCAAGAGGAGAGAATGCTGCAGAATCTGGTGGAGAAGTAAGTGCAGAGCAAGTGAGTGAGGGAGTGAGAGCAGAGGAAGTGTCCCCTCAGCATAGACCTGTTCAGCGCAGGCGCCCTCCTCCGTTCTTCTACAAACGGCAGAAGAAAGACTACGACCGGGATTCGCAGGCCTGTCAGCTGCCAGAAAGGAGCATCGTCCTCAAGAAGAACAATCGACCCCGGAGTAAGCTGGATCCCAAGTGGAAGTTGAACCCGTATGTGATTACGGCCAAACCCATATCAAGCTCCGCCCAAGGCCAGACCAAGGGCCAGAAGAAACATCAAGGGATGACTGGGACGAAGATCCAGACGATGGCGAAGGGACTTTGCCTCAGCTGCCCACTGACCGTTTCGAGCTACTATTGGCGGTATCAGGATTAGAGATCTACTGAAACTGTTGTATATAATGTATATTAAAACTGCTGTCATTGGACATGTTTGCCATTATAACTGTTGTAGATTTGTGATTTGAGTTGATAAAGAACAACCACCTTTATGTCTTAATGCGTGAGGACACGCACCTGAAAAAGCGGGGGTGAATGTGGTACCCCAAAGCCCTGTTGAACAGCACAGAGGAGTGCATAAACGCTTTTAAAATGCAGGGCTACAAGGGGTTAATTGTGCGCCTGAAAACTTGTGCCCAGGAGTGATTGACAGGAGGAGGATGAAGGCCCTGATTGGCTGGGGGAGTAACAGGAAGAGGATGTGCAGAAAGGAGGAGAAAGAGAGAGCAGCATGGTAGAAGGAACAAGGGGGAGGACGTGCAGCCGAGCAGAGACAAGAGTGAGCTGCTGCCAGAACTGTGACATTGCCAGCAAAGCGGACGGAGAACAGCTGGGGACACGCAGCGGGGTGCCAAAGACAGTCTCCACTAACTACAGAACCGTCTCAAGCTAAAACCCTAGCCTGCAGTGTACTGCACACACCCCAGTGTCAGAGGGAGAGTGATGACAGAATCTATCCAAAACTGGCATTGCATTCTTGTATAAGGAAGGATTGTGAGAGCTTTTCCCCAGATCATACCTTTACACAGGCTGCAGGTCGTTTCAGCTATATCCTGTGTGTGTGCTGATATCTGGACACCATACCCTGTTGCAAAGCACATGTGCTGATAGAGATTCAGTGACTGTTGAGAGAACAGCGCCATCTGGTGGCTGAAATGAGCAACAGCCCAGCTTTCTACTATAATACTTAACCCTTGATGGAAACCTCTGCAGGACATTGGAACACTACCCAAATTCCTGTGCACAGGTCAGCCCAGGACTGAGTGGAAAATATGGTAACGTTACCGGGGATAATATTGGTGCACCAAATGTTTTAGATGATGTTAATGTTATGTGATTTACCTAAGAATTGATTTATTAATATTGAAGGTGTGACATTCAGTGTTAGTGGTACCGCTGCAATTCAAGTTAACTCAGCAGTAGATGCTAAAAGTGGGGCGCCTGACCGATAGGGAATAGCACAGTACCCCAAACACCTGAATAAGAAGTAGCCCTCTAGTGGGCGCGGTAGTAACCGTAAGAGTCTTGATGGGTTATTATTGATGATTTTTGCATCATCACCAGTCAGATATTGTTAACGTGAAAGTAGTAACTGTGATTACCAGTGTGCCTTATTAGACAATGTGCATTGAAGATGTTATCATTATTATGCCTTATACTCACCTGGTGTATGTCATATGTTAAATGCTATTGTGCTCTATGCTGATCAGATGCATTATTTTGTCATTACTATTGAGCTGAAGGGATCAGTGGCGCGGTGTCTTACCGAAACTATCCTTACCGCATTCTCAATAAAACCAAGTTGTTTGACCAATCCTTGTCCCTTTCATTGAAGTATTTATCTCCTGACCCCCGGATATCCGAACAGAAAAGAGCCTGACTCGTGTCTGGAGGACAAGGTAAGGGAAGGATTCCCATCAGTACTCACCCACCACACATTATTTTACCTATAATTACAATTATAATATACAGACCTTTATGAAAACACACACACTTTTTTCTTTATATTGGTACATATGACTAAATATGTATTCTTTTAAAAAATACTTTTACATGTTGAATAAAATTATTTTGTTCAGGTAACCCTTTGTCCGCTCTACTCGATTGATGATGATAGATTTTCGGTGATGGTGTTACGAATGAGTTCTACAGAGGTATTTGTACGTTCTTCCTCATAAGTCGCAGATTCCACTGAACAGAAATACACTGTTCCTGTACGTCCCACTCTGATAGAAACTGCCCTTTCTGTACGTAACCCCCGGCCACTGTGTGTAGGGTGGGGTGCAAAGATTAAACAGTGTACCTTCTTCTCAAGCCCTGACAGACCCATGTTCATTATGAATGCGGTCTACTCTGGATTTTGACTCCGGAGGAGCCTCTGCCCTCCTCTGTCCCCTGGCAATATCCCGGATTCATATACTGGACTGCAGTTTGAAAGCGGTATATGTAACCCAACCTGTATTCACTGGGGTGGAGGGTTTACAAAAACGCCACTAGGGGCAATTGCATGTATTTCACAAATATTATGCAAAATACAGCAAGCAGCAACTACATGGGGCACAAGTTTGGTATCAATATCATTGCGCTTTAATAAACACCACCAATGTCCTTTCAATCATCCAAAGGCATTTTCTACCAGCATCCGAGCAGAGCTGTGGATATGAGTGAAGCAAATTTGTTCTGCAGAAAGTTGATGTTACTGGGAGAAGCCCTTCATCAACCATTGCCGCAATGGGTAAGCTGCATCCCTGATGATGTGTACTTGGATCTCCACCGCATTCCCGGTCTTGGATTTCTGTAAAGCAATACAACAGATTCAATTTATAGTAGCGCTGGTGCAAGTACGCTCATGTGATTGTCTAAAATATTCTATGTTATGCACAGCAGAATATATGTGGGCTCAGTTTATTTTATAACAATTCATTCTATAGTGCACACATATTCTGCAGTGCTTTACAGAGAATATTGGAACTTTGACAAAAATCACTACACCTATGGATCTTGCAACCTATAATATCTAGCACAAAATAAAACACAAAACATATACACGCTACCCATATGTTGGTTACATAACACAATTCACCTCCTGGTATATTTTAGAATTGTATTTGGAAACCGGAACATCTACAGATGGACAGGAACAATAAACATATAGCAAAAAATACATTAAAGTATTCGCTTGCTGAGAAAGGCATCAGAAAAAAAATATAGATATTTACCTCTCTAGGGAAAAAACAGCCATCTTGCCTCTCCTCTGCAATCTGGTACAGATCCGAATTGGCCAGAATTCTGGCGTCATGGGAACGTCCAAGCCAGCCAATAAGTACATCTGTAAATCTAAAAATGTAAATATATTTAGCATTGTTTTACCATACACATCATAAAGACACAGTCACATTAAAATAAAAAAATATGCTTACCAATAATTGTGGTCAACTACAGCCTGTAGAATTATTGAATGCCATCCTTTGCAGTTGTAGTAAATCCACAGGTTTATCTGTGGGGGCAATGACAAGGATGTGTGTTCCATCGAAAGCTGCAGCACATTGTGGCTATCCACGTCACAGGAATCCAGTGATGGTGTCCTCTAGTCGCTGTCCTTGAGGAAAGGAGATAAAGCGATGGTAAAGGGCTTCCAGCAATGTCTTGGTTATTTCATGCACTAAATTGCAAACTGTGGCTATCCCCACTCCAAACAGGCAGGAGATTGTGCGGTATTCGGCAAGGATAGCAACACAATTGCTAGTCTCCTACTTGGTGCAATAGGTTTTCTGCAGTTTGTGGTCTGTCTAGAAAGTGCTGGGGTGATAAGGTCCAGTACTAACTGAAATGTCCCACATGACATACGAAGTGTGCCATCCCCTGCTTATCCTCAAAAGCTTTCACGGTAGACAAGAAAACTTCTCTGTGACTGGTCTCTGGCCAACATTCTTAGGTTAGTTGCCACACTGAATCTTGATATGGAGGAAATGCTGGCCCTAACAAAAGCTCTCCTCCTGTGTAAATAAAGACGTTGAGTATTCTCCCTCTTTGCCATAAATTGTGCTTTTCTCCTCCTGAAATGACACTGTGCAAGGTAGCACAGTGTTAGCAGCTGCATCAGGCTCTCATTTGCTGTATGAAACAACAAAATAACGCAATTAACCAGGAACTCCTGGCTACACAATACTGTCTCGTCGGCCATGATTAAACCAATGCTGTGAACAGTCACCACCCACTTTGACCTCATCTTTGCAAAAAAAAAGTTCCCTTTAAATGACCTCATCTTTGTCAGCCAAGTATAACTGCTCTTGTCATGACTCACACTTATCATCATCACCATTTATTTATATAGCGCCACTGATTCCGCAGCGCTGTACAGAGAACTCATTCACATCAGTCCCTGCCCCATTGGAGCTAACAGGCTAAATTCCCTAACATACACACACACACAGGGAGAGACAGCCTAGGGTCAATTTTGATAGCAGCCAATTAACATACTAGCATGTTTTTGGAGTGTGGGAGGAAACCGGAGCACCCAGAGGAAACCCACGCAAACACGGGGAGAACATACAAACTCCCCACAGATAAGGCCATGGCAGGGAATTGAACTCATGACCCCAGTGCTGTGGAGCAGAAGTGCTAACCACTTAGCCACCGTGCTGCCCAGGACAGACCTTGGTTCAGTATGAACGGGGTCGACCTAGGAATTTCCATGGTGCAGTGTGAACAGGGTCTGATGTGCTGGGATTCTCAGAGACAAGGCAAAATCCCAGCTTCAAAACCCGGGATATTGCAGGGGCGGCAAGTGTGTAAGTTGTATAATATAGACATCATTCTGAACTACTATTTTTATTTAGTTGGACATCATTCTGAAGTAGTATTTCTTTCTAATTCTATTAGAAGAACAGGATGCTGTGCTGTATGACTCTGAGCAACAACCCCAAAAATCAATTAGATTTATTTAATTTAAAATCCAAAGTGTTAAAATCCACACTACACATGTCTATGTAAAATCCCGGTCAGCTGATTGTGCCCGGGATATTACATAGACATGCTGACTCATCTTTACTATCCGGTATAAGTGCATTAACCGTTTGATATCAGGAGTTGATGCTGGAATTGTTTTTATGTGAGCGCACTCGGATTTCCTGAATCCGAGCCCACCCGAATGTTGCCGATCCGACTCGGATCCGAGACAGATCCGGGTATTGGCGCCAAATGAAAACTTGAAACCGAGGCTCGGAGTCATAATCCGGCTGTCGGATCTCGCGATACTCGGATCCTATAAATTCCCCGCTAGTCGCCGCCATCTTCACTCAGGCATTGATCAGGGTAGAGGGAGGGTGTGTTAGGTGGTCCTCTGTCCTGGTAGATCTCGTGCTGTGCTGTTTAGTTCTGTGCTGTGCTGTGTTCTGCAGTATCAGTCCAGTGGTGCTGTGTGCTGTGCTCTGTCAATTTTGAGTTCAGTGGTGCTGCTGGGTCCTGTGTGCTGTGTCCTGTTCAGTCCAGTGGTCCTGTGTCCCGTGCTCTGTGCTTCTAAGGGCATAGTTATTTCCCCAATATCCCCAAGTGTTTAAAAAATTAAAAAAAAGTTAATAAAAAAAATATACAAAAAACTAATTAACTTTTTTTTTAATTACAACAAAATTTGCCAAACCAATCCTGCAGTATAAGCTCATTGGTACTGCAATATTACCAAGTTCATACATTCAGCAGTAAAAGTCCAGCGGTACTGCTGCAATATTACAAAGTTCACACATTCTGCAGTATCAGTCCAGTAGTGCTGTGTGCTGTGCTCTGTCAATTTTGAGTTCAGTGGTGCTGCTGGGTCCTGTGTGCTGTGTCCTGTTCAGTCCAGTGGTCCTGTGTCCTGTGCTCTGTGCTTCTAAGGGCATAGTTATTTCCCCAATATCCCCAAGTGTTTAAAAAATTAAAAAAAAGTTATAAAAAAAATTACAAAAAAATAATTTAAAAAAAAATTAATTACAACAAAATTTGCAAAACCAATCCTGCAGTATAAGCCCATTGGTACTGCAATATTGCCAAGTTCACACATTCAGCAGTATCTTGTGCTACATATAATGGAGAGCAAAAATTTGGAGGATAAAGTAGGGAAAGATCAAGACCCACTTCCTCCTAATGCTGAAGCTGCTGCCACTAGTCATGACATAGACGATGAAATGCCATCAACGTCGTCTTCCAAGCCCGATGCCCAATCTCCTAGTACAGGGCATGTAAAAACCAAAAAGCCCAAGTTCTCAAAAAATAGCAAAAAGAGAAACTTAAAATCATCTGAGGAGAAACGTAAAGTTGTCAATATGCCATTTACGACACGTAGTGGCAAGGAACGGCTTAGGCCCTGGCCCGTGTTCATGACTAGTGGTCCAGCTTCACCCAAGGATCTTAGCCCTCCTCCTCCTCCCCCCCCTACAAAAAATTGAAGAGAGTTATGCAGTCAGCAACAAAACAGCAAACAACTCTACCTTCTAAAGAGAAATTATCACAAATCCCCAAGGCGAGTCCAAGGGTGTTGGTGGTTGTCAAGCCTGACCTTCCCATCACTGTACGGGAAGAGGTGGCTCGAGAGGAGGCTATTGATGATGTAGCTGGCGCTGTGGAGGAACTTGATGATGAGGATGGTGATGTGGTTATTGAAAATAAGGCACCAGGGGGGGAAACAGCTGATGTCCATGGGATGAAAAAACCCATCGTCATGCCTGGTCAGAAGACCAAAAAATGCACCTCTTCGGTCTGGAGTTATTTTTATCCAAATCCGGACAACCAATGTATGGCCATATGTAGCTTATGTAAAGCTCAAATAAGCAGGGGTAAGGATCTTGCCCACCTAGGGACATCCTCCCTTATACGTCACCTGAATAACCTTCATAGTTCAGTGGTTAGTTCAGGAACTGGGGCTAGGACCGTCATCGGTACAGGGACACCTAAATCCCGTGGTCCAGTTGGATACACACCAGCAACATCCTCCTCGTCAACTTCCTCCACGATCTCCATCAGATTCAGTCCTGCAGCCCAAGTCAGCAGCCAGACTGAGTCCTCTTCAATACGGGATTCATCCGAGGAATCCTGCAGCGGTACGCCTACTACTGCCACTGCTGCTGTTAGTCGGTCATCTTCCCAGAGGGGAAGTCGTAAGACCGCTAAGTCTTTCACAAAACAATTGACCGTCCAACAGTCGTTTGCCATGACCACAAAATACGATAGTAGTCACCCTATTGCAAAGCGTATAACTGCGGCTGTAACTGCAATGTTGGTGTTAGACGTGCGCCCGGTGTCCGCCATCAGTGGAGTGGGATTTAGAGGGTTGATGGAGGTATTGTGTCCCCGGTACCAAATCCCGTCGAGATTCCACTTCACTAGGCAGGCGATACCAAAAATGTACAGAGAAGTACGATCAAGTGTCCTCAGTGCTCTGAAAAATGCGGTTGTACCCACTGTCCACTTAACCACGGACATGTGGACAAGTGGTTCTGGGCAAACGAAGGACTATATGACTGTGACAGCCCACTGGGTAGATGCATCCCCTTCCACAGCAAAAGCAACAGCTGCATCAGTAGCAGCATCTACAAAATGGCTGCTCGTGCAAAGGCTGTCAACATTGTGTATTACAGGCTTTAATAAGAGGCACAACGCTGACAACATATTAGAGAAACTGAGGGAAATTATCTCCCAGTGGCTTACCCCACTTAGACTCTCATGGGGATTTGTGGTGTCAGACAATGCCAGTAACATTGTGCGGGCATTAAATATGGGCAATTTCCAGCACGTCACATGTTTTGCCCACACCAATAATTTGGTGGTGCAGCATTACTTTAAGAGTGACAGGGGTGTGCAGGAGATGCTTGCGGTGGCGCGCAAAATTGCTGGACACTTTCGGCATTCAGCCAGTGCCTACCGCAGACTAGAGGCACATCAAAAAAGCATGAACCTGCCCTGCCATCACCTCAGACAAGAGGTTGTGACGCGCTGGAACTCCACCCTCTATATGCTGCAGAGGATGGAGGAGCAGCAAAAGGCCATTCAGGCCTACACAGCCACCTATCATATAGGCAAAGGAGTGGGGATGCGCCTGAGTCAAGCGCAGTGGAGACTGATTTCCGTGTTGTGCTAGGTTCTCCAGCCGTTTGAACTTGCCACACGAGAAGTCAGTTCCGACACTGCCAGCTTAAGTCAGGTCATTCCCCTGATCAGGCTGTTGCAGAAGCAGCTGGAGAAAGTGAGGGAGCAGCTGGTAAACCATTGCGATTACACCAAGCATGTAGCTCTTGTGGATGTAGCCCTTCGTACGCTTTGCCAGGATCCGAGGGTGGTCACTCTTTTAAAGTCAGAGGAATACATTCTGGCCACCATGCTCGATGCTCGGTTTAAAGCGTATGTTGTGTAGACACAAGTCTACATCGGTGCAAAGACCTTCTGGTCAGGAGATTGTCCTCTGAAGAGGACCGTGACATGCCAACAGCTCCACCCTCATTTTCTTCCACATCTGTGGCTGCGAGGAAAAAGCTCAGTTTTCCTAAAAGAGCCGCTGGCATGGATGCTGATAACATCTGGTCCGGACTGAAGGACCTACCAACCATTGCAGACATGTCTACTGTCGCTGCATTGGATGCTGTCACAATTGAAAAAATGGTGGAGGATTATTTTGCTGACACCATCCAAATAGACATGTCAGACAGTCCATATTGTTACTGGCAGGAAAAAAAAGGCAGTTTGGAAGCCCCTGTACAAACTGGCTCTATTTTACCTGAGTTGTCCCCCCTCCAGTGTGTACTCGGAAAGAGTTTTTAGTGCAGCGGGGAACCTGGTCAGTGAGCGGCGAAGGAGGTTGCTTCCTCACAACGTTGAAAAAATGATGTTTATAAAAATGAATAATCAATTCCTCAATGAAGTACAGCACTGCCCTCCAGATAGTACAGAGGGACCTGTGGTTGTGGAGTCCAGCGGCGACATCTTTCCTCAGTAGAGCCTGTTTAGTTTGTATAGGGAGAGATGAATTGTTTTTTTGGTGTGGGGGCCCAAACAAACCAATCATTTCAGCCACAGTTGTTTGGTAGGCCCTGTCGCTGAAATGATTGGTTTGTTAAAGTGTGCATGTCCTATTTCAACAACATAAGGGTGGGTGGGAGGGCCCAAGGACAATTCCATCTTCCAACTCTTTTTTTGGCATTATGTGACCATTCAACAGTCGTTTGCCATGTTCAAAAAGTAAAAGAAAATGTCAACAAATTCAAAAAATTAAATCAAAAGTTAAATGCCCTGTCATTATTTAAAACAGGAGGTATTGACGTGCTAGAATTAGTGTAGTGTTAATATGTTATAAACACTACACTTGGAACTTGGAGGAGGTATTGTGGCCCCGGTACCAAATTTAGTACCGGGGCCACCCCACTACGCAGTCCAGATACTTGTTTGGTGGAATTCTGGCCAGTTGAGGGTGTATTTATTTTATTGTGGCCCTGGTATCAAATTGGGTACCGGGGCCACCCCACTACGCAGTCCAGATTTTTTTGGGGGGGAATTCAGAGCCGTGGAGGGTTTTTTATTAATTATATTGTGGTGACCACTCCTCTACGCAGTCCAGATACATTTATTGGTGCGATTCATACAAGTTCAGGGTTTTTAAATTATATTGTGGTGACCACTCCTCTATGCAGTCCAGGTACATTTTTTGGTGCGATTCATACCAGTTGATGGTTTTCTTATTATATTGTGGTGACCACTCCTCTACGCAGTCCAGATACATTTATTGGTGCGAATCATACAAGTTCAGGGTTTTTAAATTATATTGTGGTGACCCACTCCTCTACGCAGTCCAGGTACATTTTTTGGTGCGATTAAGACCAGTTGATGGTTTTCTTATTATATTGTGGGGACCACTCCACTACGCAGTCCAGAAAGATACCTCGTTGCAACGTTTTGGACTAATAACTATATTGTGAGGTGTTCAGAATACACTGTAAATTAGTGGAAATGCTTGTTATTGAATGTTATTGAGGTTAATAATAGCGTAGGAGTGAAAATAAGCCCAAAAACTTGATTTTTGAACTTTTTATGCTTTTTTCAAAAAAAATCCGAATCCAAAACCTTTCGGCAGGTGTTTTTGCGAAACAAATCCGAACCCAAAACATCACGAAAATCCGAATCCAAAACACAAAACACGAGACACCAAAAGTCGCCGGTGCACATCCCTAATATTTTATATAGTGTGTATTTTAATAAATCTTTTGAGGTAATACACCAGATGTGATTATATTTTCTCCTTATGCACATACTGATCGAATAACGGATCAAAGGGAGAATCACATACGGAAGGATACCATATTTTTAAAGTGGATCTACACACATTTATGTAAGTTTATTGATGATAGATATTGCCTACATTTGGTCTTTATTTCTATCTTCACTTTATGGTGCCACGTATAAGTATTTGACACTTATGGATAGTGGTATTTCTGGGTGTGCATCATTGGGGTTTGAATAACCACTTACCTAGCTTTTCCTATTTTTATCTATTTTAACATCATATATACCGTTGGGAGCTGCCACCTGTTGAATGGGATACTTTTGATGATCAAAAAACATTTACCCTAGAGGAAGACTATCTGTCTTATATAAAAAAGAGAGGAGAAAAAGAAAAGAAAGAACGTACAACAAATGAGAGACTTTACATCCATCTATTGAAGGTTTTAAGGACTGGAATTATTTTTGTTCCATGCGCCTTGTTGTATTTTATTGTTTAATTAGTAATTTTGCCGCTACTCTGTCCCTAATCCTTAATTTTAGCCAGCCAGTTCACTGCTAACTTTGGCCAAAATTAGTGTAAATGACTGGAAATAAATGTTGCTGCTATAAACAGTAATATGGGGGCTAAAACAAAGTCACACCATTTCACCAATTTTTCACAATTTGTTAAACAAAATCCAGATCCAAAACATTTCAGGATTATTGCTCAAAACCTGTACCAAAATCACAGCACAAAAACGTTTTAGAACCAAAAATCACATACTAAGTAGACATGTTCTAATTACAGATGAACTAACACAAACAATTATGCATTATAATGCCTAAAGATTGACAGTCTCCCCATAAAAAATAATATATGGGGAGACTGTTAATGTTTTTATGTTTATATTATCCAAATACCAACAAGTTTTTTTGTATTTGAGCTATTTTTATGCATAAATTGTTCATGTTAGTTCACCTGTACTAATTAGAATATATTCACGCTGATTGGACATTTTTCATTTTAAATTGCAAGTAACCCAGGCTTTTTCAGAACCTCTAATGAAAACACCATACAATTAGGTGGAGAAAAGCATACGGAAACAATTGGAAAGGGAATCACTGAAACTATCATTCTGTATCACACGCTGTTTATCGAAACCCGAGTCCTGCCAACATTAAAGATAAGAGCGTGTGTGGCTGTCAGTTGGAAGGTAATCTGTGTCAGCATTGAAAAACGAGACATATTGCTACAAAAGATCTGTGTGAAGAGTTGCCAGCAAGGAATATTTAAGGTGGCAAGAGAGTTTCTTCATTACTATGCCACTAACTCCTGGAATTAACCTCTGAATACAAAATTGGATTATATTTTGGGATAGGTATTTCCATTAGAGGGACTGTGTTAGTTCCAGAACCTATAAACCAGGAGGTTGTCCCTTAAGACTGTGAGCTTTGATTGTGTGACTGACTGATTACACTGAACTGATTGCAAGAGTTCAAAGAACACAAAAGCTATTATTTATATACATATGAAACTATATCAGCTAGGGCTAGTTGGAAAATTTTAGCTCAGGGGCAAGACTCTGCTCAATGGCATATTGTGAACATTTTAAAGGGATAACATTAAATTTACAAATCAGCTCTCCACCTGATTTGCTTGTAAACTTTGGATTTCATTGGTGTTTATGAACACACAAGCATATATTGATTGGCGCTCCTATTATTTATACCTTGTGTGCCTAGTGCCAAGCCACTCCGATGAAGTCTACTGATAAAATACATCAGGGCATGGCATGACCCACTATGAGTTATACAAACAGCGGCCTTCTCCTGGTGTGTCGTCTGTTCACCTGATTAGATGAGCAAGTATATTCAATTATTCTGGTACCCATTTAGTTGTTTGTTTATAGTAGCTAATATAAAAAAGTGGCTTTAACACTAAAGAGTTCTCCCTTTTCTTAATTTCAAAAAGGGAAGCAGCAGACTTATTAATGACTCTGAAAAAGCATTGGGACATCTAAATTCTGAATTACTAACGATGACTGACTTGTCATCTTAAGCAATTTAGCAGCACAGTCTGTGGGGTGCCATGATATGGCTGGAATGTAGCGTGATGTGGCTGGGGGATGTCGTGATGTGACTGGAAGGGTGGTGTGATGTGGCTTGTGGGGTGGGTGTGATGTGGCTGAGGAGGGCCTGATATATGTATCATTTTATTATAATGTATGTGTTAAATACTGTGCAAATTATGTTATGTACTGTGTTCACTTATTGTTCATGTTTTCCATATTTCATGTGCCTCTACATTTTCCAAACAGATCCCAACATTCCAGAATCCATACAGAATCCAATAATAGGTTTTTAAAGCTGCAAAAACAGGTAGTTGAGAGCAAAACTGATTTAATAAATACCATATTTACCCATGTATAAGGCGCTCCCATGTATAAGACGCACCTTATTTTGGCCCCGAAATGTGAAAAAAAAAATATTACGGTAGCTGTCAAAAAAGGCTGGGAGAGTGTAATGGCCGGCTGCTCTGATTGTGATCAGAGCAGCCGGGCAGCACACTCTCCCTGCAATCGCCCCCCGTTGCCACTGTACCTCTATCCCCTACCTCCTGGATCCCCCCGCTGCCACTGTAACGCTGCCCCACTCCCCCTCAATCTCCCCCGCTGCCACTGTAACGCTGCCCCGCTCCCCCTCCACCCCCCCCCCGCTGCCACTGTGCCACTGTAACACTGCCTCCCCCTGCATCCCCGCTATCCCTGTATAAGACGCACCCAGGTTTTAGACCCAACATTTTGGGGGGAAAGGTGCGTCTAATACATAGGGAAATACGGTAATATGTCATGTCTAAAGAGGCACATCCACACCCCATGTTGGTCATACACCCAGCACTATGTGGCCACACCCATCCACCCAAAATGTGTCTGGAGTTAGCCCATAGCTCATAGTTTGAGACCCCAAGTGGCATCGTTGCCACAAAGTGGTGGTAATTAAGTCCCTGATACATAGTGTAATCCTGGGGAGAGATTTTCTGCTATTTTGGAATTTGTGGTGAAAGAAAGACATACCTTCTGGGGGGGATGATTTCATTAGGGTACAATCTGGCTTCAAACTGTTACCCTTTGAAGAGGTCTCTTCATTTTCCTTAGTGGTGTTAGATAGTGAAAGCAGAGAAGAAGAGGGAGTACTGGATATACCTGACTTATAGGTATGATGTATCCAATTTATTATATCCCACTTAAGAGATCCTATCTTAGTGAAAGTCAGGGCAAATATTTAAGTAATTAATGGAGAACTTCAATTACCAGGGGCTGAAAAAGCGTCTCCCCAAATAGAACAGAACCATGATCACCTTTGACGACTAGACAGTACTATTGTAGGAACGTGATGGATATGGCCCACAAACATGATTTAGGGGGAAACTTAGGAAGTGAATGAAACAGAGATTGGATTTTACAAAGGTTCTTTTGGTAAAGGGTGCATACAAACGTCCAGAAATATTGTAAATCCTGTCCTGAATGTCAGTTGACGGCTCCTGTATTCAGAGCCTGTTAGTGCCACTCTCCATTATAGAGGTTCCGTTAGAAAGGATTGCCGTGGACCTGGTTAGTCCCTTAGTAATGTCTGCTAGGGGACACAACTATATTTTAGTGATAATGGATTCTGCTACCTGCTATCTGGAAGCGATTACACTACGAAATATGTCTTCTAAAAATATTGTCAAGTAGTTGTTTCATGTGTTTATCCGAGAGGGAATTCTAAAAGATCTAGACAGACCATGGTACACCCTTTATGTCAAAAATCATGAGGACATTATGTCAATTATTGAAAATTAAACATTTACCTACTTCTATCATCCCCGAAAGGATGGCCTAGTTAAAAGGTTTAATAAGACTTTGAAGATTATGCTAAAAAGAAGTGATAGTTAGGGATGGAAATGACTGGGATTGCCTATTATCATATTTAATGTTTGACACTCAGGAAGTGCCACAAGCTTCCGCAGGTTTTGCCCCCATTTGAATTACTGTATAATTGGTGGCCACGGTGACTCCTAAACATTGCTAAGGGAATTTGGGAGCTGTAAGATACTTCCTAGCAAAGTATACTTGAACATATAACCGCTATACAAGATAGAATTGCAGTGATAATACCAATTGTAAATAAACATATGCAACAAGCTCAGGAAACCCAAATCAGGGTCTACTAAAATTAGGGGATTTAACCCCAGGGATAGAGTGTTAGTTCTGATACCCACTGTGGAAAACAAATTTCTAACTACGTGGCAAGGGTCATTGGAAATAATGGAAAAAGTGAGTGACGTAAACTATAGAATCTACCAGCCAGGATAATGAAAACCTGAACAAAATTATCATGAGAACTTAATAAAGCCACGAAAGTAAAGAAGCACTTGTTACCATGAGCACACTGTCTAGCAATTCATTAACCAGGATTCCGGAACAAAAATTCCATAAACATCATCATCATCATCATCATCATCATCATCAATTTATATAGCGCCACTAATTCCGCAGCGCTGTACAGAGAACTCATTCACATCAGTCCCTGCCCCATTGGAGCTTACAGTCTAAATTCCCTACTATAGACACACAATCACACAGACAAACCGAGAGGGAGACAGACAGACAAAGAGGGAGAGCCTAGGGTCAATTTTTGATTGCAGCCAATTAACGTACCAGTATGTTTTTGGAGTGTGGGAGGAAACCGGAGCACCTGGAGGAAACCCACGCAAACACAGGGAGAACATACAAACTCCACACAGATAAGGCCATGGTCGGGAATCGAACTCATGACCCCAGTGCTGTGAGGCAGACGTGCTAACCACTAGGCCACTGTGCTGCCCATAAACACTATCAGTAGCTCATAAACAAGAGTGTAAAGAGTTTTTACAAAAGACCCGGGTCCTGTTTTCAAAGTTTCTGGGGTGCATGACATCATAATCGATCTTAGGGTACAGGTCCATTTTAAAGTTTAGCGATTTCTGGAACCTCATAGATAAGCCATATGAGAGGAAGTCAAGCAAATGTTAGACCTAGGGATCATTGAGAAGTCAGAGTCAAATAGTGAGTGGTCCAGCCTTATAATGCAAATACCCAAACCAGGCGGGTCAGTACATTATTGCAATGACTTTCGTAAACTGAACGAAGTGTCAAAATCTGACACATCCTATGCCACAGGTAAGCAAACTAATCGAGAGGCTAGGACATGCCCGGTATTTTAGATTTAAGCAAAGGCTGCTGGTAGGTTCCCCTTGCAGACAGTGCTAAGGGTAAACAACATTTTCCACCCGAGAGAGTTGATCTTAGTATACAGTGTTACCGTTTGGGCTACAAAGGGCTCCTGGCATTTTCAAAGCGTGACAAATGGGATACTTAAACCTCATTGCCAGTATGTTTATGCATATTTCGATGATATTGTCATTTTTAGTTGTGACTGGCATAGTAATTTACAGAAAGTAGAGACTCCATAGACTCCCTTAGAAGAGAGGGGTTAACAGTGAACCCAAAGACGTGTGTTATAGGCATGAAGCTGCCTGGGTATATATCATAGGACAAGGGATGATAAAACTTGGGGTAAATAACATAGAGGCTATACAGGGTTGGCCATGACATTTGTCTTTCTTAGTAATAGGGTTTCTAGATATTGTGGGCTACTATTTTATGTTCATACCAAACCTTAGCACAATAGCTGCATCTTTGACTGACTAAGTGGAATAGATCGGACTTGCTTAATTGGGGTCATAGCATAGAAAATGTGTTTAGAGAATTTAATTTAGCCTTGTGTGGGCAGCCTATGTTGATAGTTTCTGTTTAAAAATGAGAGTTTATTATCCAGCCAGATGCCTCAAATGTAGTATAAGGTGCTATTCTGTCACAATAAATTAAAGGAGAAGAACACCCTGTAGTATACCTATAAAGGGATCTGACACTTGGCGGGGAAAACTAAAGCATAGTTCAGTGGAAGGGCCTAAGTATTGAATGGGAAGTTGAGCCACTGATGTATTATCTGATCAGATGCCATTTTATGTTAATCACAGATCAATCCCCTCTCACTTTGATGAGTTAAGCTAATGAAAGTAATGTCAGAGTCACAAGGTGTTTCCTTTTGTTACAAGTTTATTGTTTTAGGTAGCTTGGCATTATGGCAGGTGGATCCCACACTGTGGGCGTGACAGGATGGACCGCCTTTGCCACCCTGTCTGTTGTTGCTGGGAACCGGCTGGGCTTACTTTGCCACCGTTCCCTTTCGTTATCCCAAATGTGCCCTCTTGCTGCAGTAGGAGGGGCTTACGAAGACTACCACAACTGGACTCCTATACTGGCATCCAGAACCGGGTTTCTTCTGGGTAACTGATGCTGCAACTGTACCCCATTACTGGTGTACCTGGGCTGGTACTCCTGACCTCTTACTATGGATCAGGGATGCTGCGGATGGATCCCCCCTGGCCTATCACTCTGACCAGGGCTGCAGGGTAGCAGGCAGAGTGGTGGTACCTCAAAAGCTGGGTCCATCCTCAGTAACAGCCGAAGAACGGATTACATTTAGGGTCCAATCTGCAGATCACAGGAATACAGCAATATTGAAGATGTTTCCAAGCAGGTCTTTGAAGCAAGATGTTTATTTGCTCTCACACTGGTTGGAGGTACCAGTGATCAGGTCAGAAACAAGAAGAACAACTTTTCAATACAAGCCAGTGCCGTTTATACAGTTTAGACACAGGCTATTTTAAGAATCAGGATGTAATCTGTTGACACAAACATGGATTTACATGCATTGCAAAGCCAACAATATTTACACTTATCTATGAAATTCTAGAGACCCTGTGATGTCATGCATCACATGCTGTTCAAAATGTTCAGAAAAGTATGAACACTCTGACAAAAGGCCACACAGTAACAGCCTCCTGCTGGGCCTTTGGCCAGAGCAGGCATTTCCTGCTATCAGACTCCCTCCCCATAGGCCTAATTGGAGATTTCCACTAGCAACCTTACAAACCCCAAACAATGACACTTCCATACAAAACACATCCCAATACACAAAAGACCTCCATCCACAAAGGCTCATTGTAACAGGTATATACATCAGAAATAAGGCATTTGCTTTAGAAAGGTTAAAACAGAAAAACAAATTTTCTACCCTGGTCTCAGAAATAACGATTTCCTATCTCAAAATATACACAATATCAAAATAAAGTGCATGTGCAATTATATAAATAAGCGCCCTGCACTATTTCCTTTAAATGCATTTATACCAGAAGTTATTTATCAGTGATCTTGTCACAGTGGGTATCCGTATTATAGTGCCAACAGCCCAGGCTAACAGAGTCTAGTGCTAGTAATAATAAAATCGGCGTCACCCACTTTCTGTCCCCCCGGTTTTGCTCATACCAAGCTAGCAGTACTGGGCTTGGATAAGAAACCGTTTTGCTTTTGCACTTAGTTCCGTTTTTCTTTTTTAGCATATATTGGCTTTTTAAATATAGTGCTTTAGGTCAACATTTTGACTGTAGAATTTACAACACTTTTTATACATTTACTTTTTTTACACATTTTATATGTCAACATTTTAACAGTAGCGACCTTGTGACTGTAGACATTTTGGTATAGACATTTCATTTGTTCACATTTTCACTGTCAACATTGCAACTACATTCTCACCGTTCACGTAAACGGTACTTTTATTGTTCCATCACAATAAAACAGCATACACTTCTGTCAGGATGACAACAGGCAACCAAACACTGATTAGACCTAATTTTCATTTCTGGTCACCAGCCTCTGTCTGACATTGGTCGCACTGCACAAGTGCACAATTCAGGTTCTCTAAAGTTTTTGTATAATTACTCTTCACAACAGACAAACCCTGTCAGCTGTAGAAAAAAACACCTTTAAACCATTTTCAAAACATCTAAGGTAAATCACACCTTACACGTTTACTTTGTCACACATCTTACACCTGTATATCTTAAGTGTGGTGCTATACATGTGTTTAATCCTCTCTGCAGTCTAATATATCCCTCTATACAGCAATTGAACACAAAAAAGGCATCAGTGCATGCAGAGAATTTTTAGACCCCCGGCCCTGAACTGTCTTTAGACCATAAAGATTTTATATGTGAATTAATTTTATTCTCACCCACAATTATTTTAAATTTTTAGATGCTTTTTACCTCCAGGTGTGCAGGACTGCGATGGGGACAATTTTTGCACCCAGTTTCGCTAATCTTTTAATGGGTAGTTGGGAACAAGCCTACATTTATAATCCTAACCCCTTCTTCAATTGCATAAAAATTTATAAAAGGTATATAAATGACATACTAATGGTGTGGGAAGGAGATGATGAATCTATAAATTCATTTTTAGCATACATTGGTAACAATGACTACAATCTCAAATTCACTGCAAATCGCAGCAAAAGTAGTATTGTATTCCTGGACCTAGTCCTATCAGGATCTGACAACAAAGTGGACTTCCAGAATTTTATTAAGACAGTTGATACAAACAGCTACCTGCATTTTAAAAGTGGCCATGTAAAAAAGGGAAAATCGAATATTCCCTTTTCACAGTTCTTCAGAATTAAGCGAAACTGTAGCAATGAACTTCAGTGCAAAGAACAGCTTTCTCTTTACGCACAACGGTTTCAGAATAGAGGCTATGCAGAACAACTATTATCAGAAGCCTTAGCTAAAACTGAAGGGGTGACAAGATCCGAATTAATGCAATATAAAAATAGAGAGACTAAGAAGGGGTATGTTCCAGTTATTACAAACTATAATGCCTGTGAACACAGGATTAGGTCCACACTATCCAAACACTGGGAGGTTCTAAGAATGGACCCCATACTAGCCAGCATTTTACCCACTAGACCAGACATAGTCTTTCGTAAGAGTAGAAACCTTAAGGACACTTTGACCCCTAGCATGATACCAGAGAGCAACTTCAATGTTAGGAAAACCTTTCTGGAAATCAAAGGTTTCAATAAATGTAACCATTGCAATGTTTGCAAGTATGCTAACCCTGACAGGAAGGTGTTCTACAACTACAACAATAGTCGGAAATATAACATTAAACAACTTATGAACTGGCAGACAACTTCCGTCATATCTGCTTGAATGTACCTGTGGTCTAAAATATATAGGTAAAACTAAGAGACCATTAAAATACGTATACAGGAGCTCATTCGCAATATCAAGAATAAGATTGAGTCACATTCAGTTTCCAAACATTTTATTAGTGCACATAATTCTGACCCTAACCACATCACGTTCAAGGGGATAGAGAATGTACGCCTGGGCCCAAGGGACGGGGACATCCAAACTAAACTGTCTAGACCAGAAATGTTTTGGATATTTCAACTTGGCACCTTGGCCCCTGCTGGTCTGAATGAAGGTTATGAGATCGCACCATTTTTATGATTATTAAGTTTTATGTTTTTAGTCTCTCATGATGGTTATATTCTTTTATTCTTTTAGGCTGTGTAATTATTCCAACTTTTATCTTTATATGTATGTACATTTTCTAATCCCCACTGGCTATATCATGATATATTATGAGACTTGTCTACACCATATACGGATTTATTGGAGATTATTTTTTATTGCTTGATTATGTAACATTTTGTATGGATGTACATGTAAATTTGTATACAATACCTATGTATGAAGGTGTCATATTGCCTTTAAGATTACTAATTGCATTCTCATCTTTTTATGATGTCACTTGGGGAACAGTATTTTAACATATATGTATTATATTAATGTTCTGACATCTCACAGTTATTATTTTTAATGTGACACTAAGTGGTATCTATTGTTCTAATATATTTCTTACTTATCCCAATAAGAGTTCAACTATGCCCCTTACCAAAAATGGCTGCTACAAAATTGTAGATACGACTGTAACTAAACCTGCCCTAAATCAAGATGGCCGACGGCAATTTGCCGTTTTTTATACTTATTTTAACATCCCTGGTGACAGGCATATGTTTGTTTATGCTGCTATGTCATCAAAGCAAGTTTGCACAATGGAAAGGGGAAACTCACTCTAACATCTGGTGCTAAATCGCGGCTCGCCAGCGCATGCACAGTAACGAGTGTGTATTGCACTTGCGCAAAATGGCCATTTTCAGTTTTATTTATTTTCTAACATCCCTGATGATAGGCATACTTTTCTCTATGCCCCTATGTGCCCATCTAAGCGAAAGTTTGCACAATAAGAAAGGGACACACTCTAGTATTAGCTGTAAAATCGCGGCACGGCTTCGCATGCGCAGTAGCAAATAACACTCCTGTAGTGAAAGAAGATGTTTTACATTCCTTCTGAAGAAGTCATTAGAAGAAACGCATTGAGGCCAATTCCACTGATTGTACCTCCCTGGGCTAAGCCTATTGGACTATCTGACCATCAAGTTTTCTGTGTGGAGACTTTGGGAAGTTCCTGTGTGCACCCGAGGGGCTGGCTTAACAGAAATCAGTGTAACCTGTATTACAGATAAGCTTGTTTTTTATTGAGTGCGCATTTTATATGATTTGCTGATTAAATACCTACTGTTTTGAAATACTACACCATATTATTATTATTATTATTATTATTATTATTATTATCTTTTACTTATAAGGTGCCACAAAGGGTCCGCAGTGCCGTACATTACATATACAGAAAACAGAACCAAGACACAACATGATACAAAAATGTATACAAGCACAGGTGACAGGGTAAAGCAAATCAGATTATATCTGAGACAGATAGTGAAAGGGATAGTAGAAATCAGCGAGAAGAAGGCCAAAGCTTAAGAAGACAGGGAAAAAAGGGCTAGTGAAGCAGGCCAAGTGGTACAGAGGGTGAAGGAACAATAGAAGGAGCACGCAAGGAAAGAGGGCCCTGCTCATGAGAGCTTACATCCTAAAGGGAAGGGGGAGACACAAATAGGGTGGTACTAACTGGGGGAGAGAGCCAGGACAAGGAAGTTAGGAGGAGGACTGATAGACTTGAATAAAGAAATGAGTCTTAAGGGCACGCTTGAAGCCTTTGAGAGTAGATGCTAGCCTGATGGAACGTGGAAGATCGTTTCACAGCAGGGGAGCAGCCAGGGCAAAGTCCTGAAGACGAGAGTGAGAGGAGGTTATCAGTGATGTAGTAAGGCGGCGGTCACAGGCAGAGCGAAGGGGGCGGGTAGGAGTGTAGGTAGAGATGAGATTGGAGATGTAGGGAGGGGAAGATTGTCTAAGAGCTTTAAAGGTGAGGGTGAGGAGTTTAAATTTAATTATTAAGGGTATGGGGAGCCAATGTAGTGACTGTTGGAGGGAGACTGCAGATACAGAGCGGCGGGAGAGAAAAATGAGGGGGGCAGCAGCATTGAGAATAGACTTAAAAGGGTCAAGGCGAGAATCAGGTAGGCCAGAGAGAAGGAGGTGTGAAAAGTGGATTGATATATTGATTGGTGATTCTATATAGCCAAATATACTCCATTTTGTATGCTCAATTTTAAAAGATACATTTTTAGAATATATTCTGTAAAATATGTAACAGCTTTTTTGCAATCTTAACGCCTGACATTTACAAAGATGTCATGATGTTGATAACAGAGGAAGTACGTTTTTACAGATAGGACCTGCGGTTAAGCCATTTCTTAGAATTTAGCAGGGTAGATGGAGGCCTCTCTATCTTATCTACCCATATAGCTTGTGGTTAGCAGGGGCTGATGTCTGGGGCTGATGTTTGTGACGATTTACGCATTATAGGCAGTACAATAAGATAACAGCTAAAATATAAATGTAATTGTACTTTGTGGAATAAACTCAGAACTCACTTTGACAACACCGAACTTTGAGTGTTCTCTTTCTGATTTCCTCAGCTAGCTGACAATTCATAAGTTACAACATTAGTTACTGAGACTGAAGGATAGGCTGTTGAATGATATCCTCACTTAAAAAGGATCAAGGGTGGGGATTTCACCTCTAACATTTCTTGGTGCCGAAAAAAACCCGGGAGGCCAAGTGATTGGATCGAAGAACGGTTCTGACTGGGAATATCAACGACATCTATAATCATGGTAAGTAACATATTGATTAGCGATTTTCACCAATTGTTACTTGACGTGTCTTGAGATTCCTGTCAGACAGTTAGTTTTTCTTTCAAATCCAAGCGCCTCTCTATAACCCTGCCTCCTTGTCTCAGTATAAGAGTAAAAGTGACTAAGATTATATGTATTTACTGTTGTCATATATTATTGATGAATTAATAAGGAAAAACAATTGTTATTCAATAGTCAAATTGTATGGTCAGCTATATTACAAAGATAATATTATATAAATGACTGAAGCCTTTAATATTTTAGAGGATGCCTTTATAAATAAGGAAAATACATACGGTTGTAATTGTTGTGTAGGAAGTTTGAAATGGTTTGTACATGGTAGAACTGCCGCTTTGTTTTATTTTGTAACAAAATCAGTGAAAGAACCTTTTGGATTTAAAAAAACTGATCGCCATAGAAGGAGGGTTTGGGGAAAAAACAAAACTACTATTTCAGGCATTTTGACAACTGGATATCACGGGTCAGTAAACCTCAGAGAAGGAAAAAGTCTTCATCAAATAATTAACGAACCAGAGCCAGACAGATTCTTTTGTCCCTATTCAATTCACTACACAGAGTTAGTGGACCACCTGATTGACGCATGTGAAGCAGAGCTAATATAACATTCTGCGACAGTTATAGGGATTTATAACTACCAGAAATTAGAGGATAAAAATTGTTGTGACCCATTCTGCAATAATTAATACATAACAGAAGTGTTGATTGCCTATAACAAAACTCTTTTTAAAGGAATAGGGAAAGTGTTAATAAGTTGAGAAAGGATAGAATGGGAGCCTCTAACGGCAAGGGTGGACGCACCCCTGTCGAAATAGTCAAGGAAAAGGTTGGTCCACATGTAGTGAAGGGAATAGGAAAGATACTTAAAAGAGGAGGATTTTCCCCAGAAGGAGAATTTAATTCTACAAAATGGAAAGACTTTAGAAAATGTAACTTTGACCGGTTAAAAAGGAAAAATAAAGGAGATTTAGTTCATATTTGGGTAATGGCTAGTGAGAAGTTGGAAGAGAAGCTTAGAAGGAAAAAACAAGATGAAGAGGCAAACCAAATGACTGTCTGTCTAGCCACATCCTCAATCACTAATGATTATAGACCCCCTCCATATCAAGAGGCAGTTACTGTTGACCAGCCAAATGACCCGCTAGTTGTGCCTCCATTAGCCAGATATCCAATCATAATGACATGTCCAAAATGCACAAGTCAAACGGACCAAGAAGGAAAATGCCCCGCATGCCCTATAAACCCCCCACGTATGTTAACCAGACTAGAAGATTATAACCCAAAAGGATTAAAGGAAGAAACAAGGGCAGAAACCCGGAGAAAAGGCAACCCCATAGATATAACAACAGCGGGGATACAGACCATGTTTTATGCACAAGATAATACAGACACCCTTCAAATGTATCCAGTACGTACATTCGCCTATGCCAACCCCCGCGGAGGGCAATTGGTGGATGCGAACGACCCAGGGGTATTTCATCCACAATTCCTCACAAGAGAACAACACACACCCTTTTCAGTTATGGAAGTCAATGCAATCTTGAAAGACTGTCCAGACCCCTATAAATCCCCTGGCCAGTTCGGGACTTATATGCAAACTATGTGTACCTTACATGCTGCTGCTTGGCTAGATATGTCACAAATCTGTAAAAACAAACTTACACTGGGAGACCTGAGAGCTATTGAGAACATGAGAATACATGCTGTAACCGAGTATCATGGGTAAATTGTTGCAGTAAACGATAATGAAAAGAAGACAGAAAACAGTGGAGTCCAATTCATTAATCGGCTACGCAGATGGAGTCATGAAAGAAATGAAAGACACCCTGAAGATGTGGGTCCGCAGGGAGACAGACCCTTTAGAGACTACTACTACAAGATAGTCACCCAGATATGTAACGAAGGGATGGACCCTGAAGCTGCGGTTGGACTACGAATGGTCAAGAAAACAGCACTAGAGGGCATGCGACCACTGATAAAACAAAAACTAATGATGAGTACTCCAGCCTACAAGACCACACCTGTGGATCAGTTGTTGGAAATAGTGGAAGCCCTGGAAGATCAAGAAAAGAAAGAAAAGCAGCCAAACCTAAACAAGTGTATGTGGTGACCGAAACAAAGAAAAAGTATACACCACGAGAAGAAACAAGGAGATTCGTAAGTCCATCCTCTGGACAGTGTTTTTGGTGCCAGAAAACTGGTCACATGAAGAGGGAAATATATACCTTCCCTCCATAACAAAATCGGAGTGAAGGATTCGTGAATATCACTTTACCAGGAGGGGAGGAAATTTCCTGTTTGCTCGATAACGGGGCAAGCCAATCAGTGATTCATAAAGAAGAAATGCCACCATGTCTCATTACCAACGAACCAGTAATAGCCAAAGGACTTACAGGGGAAGAAGTTTCCCTGAGAAAGACAAAAAAGATCAATGTGCAAGTACAAGGACACCCACAACAAGTGCCAATTGAATTTCTGGTTTCACCCACTTGTACGGTAAATCTTTTAGGATCAGATCTCCTGCAGAAGCTACAAGCAAGTATTTTGTACAGGGGGGACAAAGTAATATTTAAAACAGCATTACACCCCCAAGAGTATGACCAGTTGCAAGCAGCTATCAAGATCTTCCTCCTAGAAAAACCAGAGAGCAAGGATACCTTTGAGTCTTGGGAACATTTGGGGATCCTGGATAAACTCTGGGCAAAGGGAAAGGATGATGTGGGAAGGATGAATGTCCAGCCAGCACAACTCACAGTCAAACCAAACACAGTACCAGTAACGACATGACAGTATTCACTGAGCAAGGAACAGACACAAGCGGTAGGGGTACAGGTGCACAATCTGGAACAAAAGGGAATCGTTAGGAAATGTAAATCACCCTATAACAGTCCACTATTCCCGGTCCGGAAGCGACCAACACCTGACTCAGATGGGACTCCAATTTTCCGCATGGTGCATGACCTGAGGGAAATCAACAAAAGGTTGGTGGTCCCTACTCCAATTGTCCCGAATCCACATACCCTCCTAAATGGCATAGATCCCAAAGTGGTTCTCAGTCATAGACTTAGCCAATGCATTTTTCTCTGTACTGATCACAGAAGATTCTCAGTTGTTACTTGCATTTACCCATGATGGACAACAATACTGCTGGACAAGATTGCCTCAGGGAGGGGCAACGTCACCTTCGGAATTCACTGAAGCAATGTCAGGAATACTAAAAAAATGGGGACCCATCTACCCCCAAGATACACAACTATTGCAGTACATAGATGACCTACTGATTGCCACCATTTCCAAACCGAAATGTGAAGAAGAAACTATATCACTTCTCAAGTTTCTGGCAGAAGAAGATTGTAGGGTATTCCAAAGTAAACTACAATATGTTAAGCAAAAGATCATCTTTTTGGGACATTGCATCTCACAAGGAACAAGACATCTTACAACGGAAAGAATAAGGGCAATACTAGAAGCCTCTTTCCCAAAGACTTTGAAAGAAAAAAGGGCGTTTTTGGGCCTGACATCATACATGAGAGATTGGATACTGGGGGCATCAGCCCTAATGCAGCCCTTGTATGATGCTACCAAGAAAACGGCAGTTAATACCCCAGAAGAACTACAAGCACAACAGGAAGCAGTGGACAAAATTAAGGAAGCTGTGTGCTCAGCCCCAGCACTAGGACTATCGGATTATGACAAATCCTTCACGCTGTTTTGCCATGAGAAAAAGGGACATGCCATGGGGGTACTTACACAAGAACACAGTAAAAAACAAAGACCAGTTGCATATTACTCCACAACATTAGATGGAGTCATGAAGGGTTCTCCATCCTGTATAAGGTCAGTGGCGGCTGCGGCAACATTGAAGGATAAATGCGCTGATGTAGTACTGGATCATGCATTGACAATCAAGGTACCCCATGCAGTAACTGAAATACTGCAGCAAGCATCTACAAGACACCTCAGCACTGCCAGACTCACTAAGTATGAGGTAGCCTTATTATCTGCAAGCAACGTCACCATCAAGAGATGCACAGTACTGAACCCTGCCACTCTATTGCCAACCGAAGATGAAGATGAACCGGACGGTTCAAAAGGAGGGAAGTAAGGAAGCAAAAAAGGGGAACAACATGAAGCACCTTACGATTGTATATCAATGATGGAACAAGAAATAAAACCAGACTGGGAGATAGAAGAGAACCCAATAGCTAATCCAGATTTTTTATTTTTCACGGATGGATCCAGCTATTATGAGAACGGGACCAAACATGCAGGCTATGCAGTGGTTTCCCCAACGGAAGTCATGGAAGCAGAACCTCTCCCAGTAGGAACTTCAGCGCAAGCAGCAGAACTAATGGCACTCATAAGAGCCCTAGAAATGGCTGAAGGACAGACAGTGGACATTTACACAGACTCCCGCTATGCATGGGGAGTGGCACATGACTATGCATCCATCTGGAAGCAAAGAAACTTCCTCACAGCAACGGGAAAACCCATAAAAAATGGAGAACTGATACAAAGACTGACAAGGCACTACGCCTACCAAAACAGATGGCAGTGATAAAGACAAAAGCTCACACAAAAGAAGATACTGAAGAAGTGAGAGGAAATGCGTTTGCAGACAAACAAGCCAAGAAAGCAGCAGTAAGGGAAAAAAGGACGGGAATTTATGTCCAAAAAGAGAAAACGGAAATTGATGTGGAAATCCTCATAAAATTGCAAAAACAAGCAGAATCAGAACACAAGCTTTGGAAAAAGGAGGGAGCACAAGAATCTTGCATAGGTCTATGGAAGAAGGATGGCAAGTGGTGTTTACCGAAAGCACTGTATTCACCAATGCTTCATGTAGTCCATGGACCAGATCACAAGGGAAAAAAACAAATGACAAAGTTAGTTCAAGAGTTCTGGATAGCACCAGGATTCTATGTGGCAGCCAAAGCATACACAGACCAATGCTGGATATGCGCAGAAAATAATCCAGGAAGACGAACCAGGACCAACATGGGACATGTGCCCAACGCATATTTCCCTTTCCAAAGACTGCAAATAGACTATATCCATATGCCAAAGTGTGGCACTTACGAGTATGTGTTAACGGACATATTCAGCCGATGGCTGGAGAGTTGGGCAGTATCCAAGGCTAACGCACTCACCACAGCAAAGAAAATAATGTCAGAAATAGTCTGCAGATATGGGGTACCGGAAGTCATAGAATCAGACAGGGGTAGCCATTTTACAGGAGAAGTAATGCAACATATCATGCAAGATTTAGGCTATTCACAAGCCTTCCATGTACCTTATAGACCGCAAGCTAGTGGCAGGATAGAAAGGATAAATGGCACTCTCAAGTTGAAAATTCAGAAGGCAATGCAAGAGACAGGGAAAACCTGGGTGGAGTGTTTAGCCCTAGCCCTGTTCGCTGTAAGAACCACACCTGGGAAAGAGACAGGGTATTCACCATATGAAATATTATTTGGAGAGAAACCCAAGACAGGTTTCTATTTCCCACAAGAATTGCAGCACAAACACGGCAGTATGACAGGATATGTTAAATTGCTTGCCGAACATTTAACTAAAATACATTCTCAAGTTTTGTCTTCTGATAATAGGATTACAGATGTTGAACCACACAGTCTAATGATCGGTGATTGGGTGTACCTAAAGAGACACGTGAGAAGTACCCTGGAACCCAGATACGACGGGCCATTCCAGGTGTTACTGACTACTCCCACTTCGGTCAAGGTGTCCGGGAGAGACTCTTGGATACACGCCTCACACTGTAAAAAGACCAAGATAACCATCCAAACAGGAGAACCATAGATATAGGGAAGTAAAGTTTTGATAATCATTTCCTTCCTTATATTTAGGTCTCTAACACTGTGTGCTCAAAGTAACAAATGTAGAGAAAAGATAGGGGTTGAGGAATGCATATGTGAACGTTGCATCCATAACGGATCCCAATGCACCCATAGTTGCAAAGATCATTACAATAGGCTTGGACACCACGGTTCCCCACTTGTAATGGAGAATAGGTTATCTCGAAGGGAGACTAAGCACCCTTGTGATAGACTTCCCCCGATACTCAAGTGTATTTGTGAGTACTGTGGAGACCCCCCAGAAGAAAGATGTAAAGAGTGGTGTAGGTCACCCCATGAAAGAAATAATGTAATGATGGGATTACATAGCATGGTCTCTCAAGTGGTTAATGTTACAAATTGTTGGATATGTTCCCCTAACCCAGAGTCAGGGGGGGAGGCCAATAGACATTTATTCCCATAACCCTAATAGAACTTGCGGTAAGCATAAAACCAAACCTGGGCACAAAGGTCAATTCC